>NW_006400018.1:2619373-2620887 GCF_000299155.1 Elephantulus edwardii
TCAGATGTCCCTCTCTGCTAGGCTTCCTCCCAGCTTGTCCCACCCCTTGCCACATCACTGCTGGAATAAACCCTGCCCGTCTCTGTGCTTCCTCTGCTCGCTCCCCATTCTGCTCCCTGTGTCAGAACGAACTGCTTCCATGTTATCATCTCCTGTGAGGTCAGACGTTCCCTTGAGGTTAAGGACTGTGTCTTGTTCATGGGTGAATTCCCTCCTCCTACCCTGGGGGCCTAGTGGTATGAAGCTGCACCGAAATTCTGAAGCACACGGTTTGAACCCACCAGCTGCTCTGCGGGAGAAGGATGAGCGATCTCCTCCCACGCGATTCACCACCTCTGAAAACCTGCTGGAGGGTCAGCTATGGATCAGTTTAGACTCGATGGCAAACAGCAACAACTCATCAATACAGCCTCAAACATATCAATTGCTCAGTACATATTTATTAAACGAGTGAATGGTAGAAAAGTGAAGTGTGGGTGCCTGGACAGTTGCTCTTCCAACTCACAAGCTCATACACTAGCAAGCATATGGGGTGGGCGGGGGTGTGTGTGCACACGGCCGAGTATGTGGAAGCCCGCCTGGGCACAGATTGTGTACGTCTTGCTAAAGGCCATTTAAATTCCCATCTCCTTTTTGGTGGAAGAACAGTTCCACCTACTAGACTGAATGGAGGAAAGACGTCCAGGATGTATGCATTTGGAGGGAGGGAGATTCTTTCTTTGAGATGGTCAGGAAGGGAAGAGCTGGGTTCTGGAAGACCACAGAGCGAGGCCTTCCTCTGCTCATTTGGAAACGTGGGCTTCGGCAGGATACCTCTCGGGCACGTTCTCTGGTCCTGGGATCACCACTGGGTTGGCTGCGTAGACGTTGGGGAGGACCACACCTCTCTGCACAAGAACACAGGACAGGCAGTGTGAGGGCAAAGAAGGTCTGAGAGGTCTTGGTACACGCGGACTGCCCCGGTCCTGCGCAGGAGGGAGGAGCATGGATCCGCCTGCTGTCTCCATCGTCAAGGCTGGGCTCTTCCCACCTGTTGAACACCCCCACCCCATTCCTTGCTTGGGACTCACATTGTTGTACTGGTAGCAAGACAGCTGGCAGCCGAAGTGGGAAGAGGTGCATGCAATGCAGAACTCCAGCAGGCAGAAAATGAGCAGTGCACAAGAAATCGCCACCCCGGGGCTCTGGAATGAGGGCAGATTGGGAAGAACTGAGGGCCAAGCGGGATATCCGGTGTTCTGTGATTACCATGGCTTCAAGGACATACCCTTGTCTCTCTTAGCTTCATAGGAAAACCTATCTTAGTGGGATTTTGTGAGGATCAACTGAAGGTGTAAAAATATCATCACTCTAGGGGAGCTCTGGTGGCCTAGTGGCAAGAAGCTGCACTGCAATCCCAGAGACGCACGGTTCAAATCCACCAGATGCTCTGTTGGGAAAGGAGGGACAATCTCCTCCTGTACAGTCAGATCCGATTTGACAGTACACACACACACACACACACACACACACAT
>NW_006400018.1:2621697-2623430 GCF_000299155.1 Elephantulus edwardii
GTGTTCTCCAACACCACAGCTCAAATGTGTCAATTCTTTTTCTGTCATCCTTATTCATTGTCCAGCTCTCAGATGCATAGCAAGTAATCATAAAGACTATGGCCCGAATCAGACACACCTTAGTCCTCAAAATGACATCATTACTCTTCAGTAATTTGGAGAGGTCCCTAACTAGAGATTTTCCCAGTGCAATGCATCTCCTTAATTCCTGTCTGCTGCTATCAAAGGTGTTAGTTGTGGATCCAAGCAAGATGAGGTTGATTTCCCCCTGCCTAAAATTATTACTTCGGCAATTATTATTATTAACCTTGATAGGTTGCTCAGAAGATGTGATCCTATGGTGTGGAATGGGATTTGACTGTGAGGCAGTGAAACTGCCTAGGTGGGAAGTGACTGGGAGTTTGGGGACATGGACAACCCCAGAGAGAAGAGTGAGATGGATAGAGGAGAAAGACAAAGGATGGACAATTTGTGCCTGCAAAAAAGGGCATCCCGTGAAAGATGAAGACTCTCAAACAGGGATGGGTAGGGAACCCTGGGGGCTTAGTGGGATGGAATTGTGCTGCTAACCCAAAGGTACACTGTTCAAATCCACCCGCTGCTCTATAGGTGAAAGATGGGTACTCTCCTCCTGTGTCTTTTACTGCCTCTAAAAACCTGGTGGAGGGTCAGCTATGGGTTGGTTCTGACTCAATGGTACATAACAACAACATTATCATATCTAATAATAATATATCCACTCAGTAGTTCGTCTATTGTCACTATGCTCTTTTGAGTTGTAGCCACCTCACAGCTGATGTTCCAGTGGGAGGAGATGGCCCAGATTTCTCCTGAGGACTGGCTGGTAGATTCGAACCTCGTCCTTCCGGGTGGGCAGCACAACTCTTTACCCACTAAGCCACCCAAGTTTAACTATGTAAACTTAAGTTTACAAGTTTAACTCTGTAGCAACCAAGAAGTTTTTTTGCTACTTTCTGACACTCCAAGAGGATGAGGTCTCCTGCAGCCTCTGGGAAGAGAGTTTGAGGGGTGGTTGTTGTTAGGTGCTGTTGAGTCAACTCTAACTCATAGAGACCCTGTGAACAACAGATTAAAACCTGCCCTGCCCCAGCCTCACTGTCTGCCATGCTCACACCCGTCCTGCAGGCCCCGTGTCAATCCATCTGGCTGAGGGTCTTCCTCTCTTTTGCTGACTCTACTTTTCCAAATGTATCCTTTCCCAAGACAGCATCCTTTCCAGAGCAGTTTGTGTAGATCTCATTTTGCTCGTAAAGGGCAGGGCTAGTTCCCCAGTGGCTATTTCCAACAGGGTTCCCATTAAGCCAAACAACAAATACAAAAGTGAAAGTGCACATGGTGGGTGTGGAACAAATGTTTGCCAATCAGAATATTTGAAACACCACTGGGGATAGCCAGCTACTTGGAGAATGATCTTACTTGGAGAGGCTTCTCCTACATGTCCTTCCTTCTCCTCCCTCTCAGTTTAGAAGGCACTTGTTACACAGCTGTGTGTCTAGGGAAGGCCTCGTGGCAGCACAGCCTAAGACAGTTACAGAGAATGGTAATTCCTGTCAGTCAGAAGGTGTCAAAGGTATCAAAGGCCTCAGGGTCCTGGGAAGGGAGAATTCAGGGCTTAGAAAGGGGCTCTCTGGGACAGGAGGGTGGGAGACAGTGTCCCAGGTCAAAGGATGGCCAGGTGATGACGTTTACGCCACTCAGTCACAGAAGCTTAG
>NW_006400018.1:2623616-2625413 GCF_000299155.1 Elephantulus edwardii
GAGAAAAGTGCAACAATGAATGAATGGAAATCCAAAATCTCTGTAAATGTTCATTAAAATTAATAATTTTTTTTAAAAAAGAGACACAATCATGGAATCGGACAATTTGAAGTGTGGAAGAATGAAGGAAATTGGAAGAACCTGTTCTGGAAAACAATGTATTCAAATTGTATAAACTATTATAATAAAAAAGATAAAGTAACATTCTAAAAAAAATGACTGTTGTCTAACTGTCAGCAAGAAGAAAAATTGGTGCCTTTGAACTTGGAGGAGAGTATTGAATTTTCCATGGGTTGCAGAAGAACAAACAGATACGTCTCAGAGAAGGTGCAGCCAGAGTGCTCCTTGGAGGCAAAGACGGTGAAGCTTCATCTCACATACTTTGGACATGTTGCTGGGAGATGTTATTCCTTGGACGGAGACGTCATGCTTGGGAAGGTGGAGAGATGGTGAAGGAGAGGAAGACCCTCAACCAGGTGGGTTGACACAGTGACCACCACAATAGTGGGTTCTAGCATGTCAGAGATTGTGAGAATGGCACAAGACAGGACAGGGTTCAGATCTGTTGTTCATAGAATCGCTGTGAATTGTTCTCAACTTGATGGCACCTAACAATTTCAACTATCAGCAAAAGAGAGGAGAAGGATTCACACGGAGACTGTGACAATGGGTAGACACTGTGAGAACTGCTCAAGGTAGGGCCAAGGTGAGTCTCAGTCTATGGTCCCTAACACCAAAAGCAGCCATGGCCAGCAGGCACTGGTTCTGTTGCTGGGGTGAAACCATGAATTGTAATTTCTGCCCTCTCTTCCTTCTTTTAGCTCATTGTCATGTTTGCTTCCTGCTTTTTATATTGTTGTTGTCGTTATGTGCCGTTGAGTCGCCTGTGACTCATAGTGACCCTATGTACAACAGCCCTAAATTCTGCCCTATCCTGTGCCAATCTCACTGTCTCCGACACACCCACCCCCATTGCCCCAGTCACTGAATCAATCCACCTTATAGAGGGTCTTCCTCTCCTGTGCTGTCTTTCCACCCTCCCAAACATGATGTCCCTCTCCAAGGACTGTTCCCTCCTTGTGACATGTCCAAAGCTTCCTAATCCTTGCCTCCAAGGAGCAGCCCGACTTATTCCTCCTTTCCTTAGTCTTTCCCAGAAGAAAAGGTCTCCAGGATCCCTCGGGACCTGCCCATCCCAGTGATTTGGAGCAGCTGGAGGACAGGGTGAGGGAGGGATTGGGTGAGAGGAAGGTCAGACTGTGGGCGGAGATGGGGTGGTTCTCCGGATCAATAAATACCTGGCCAGAGAGCTTGGATTTTAACCCGAAATCAACTGGGAGCCATAAAACATTTCAGGAAGGAGAGAAACTCGAGGTAATTTTGATAAACGACCTGTGGGCTTGGTTGAGAGGTTCTCTGCTGAGACGCTTTTAACAGGCCTAAGGAGGGTGGAGTGGTAGGAAGGACCTTCTGCTGTAATACAAGTAACACCATCAGCCTCCACTTAGGACTACACATTACACCTGGTATGTTCACTTAGGTATATATCAATGAACGAATATAAAGTAACAAAACTCCCTTATGACACATGTTTTAGCATGAAGGGGTAGATTCAGGCGGGGTGTAGAGTGTACACTGCCGCATTTATGAAATTGTTTTTGTTGTTACGTTCTGCCAAATGGGTTTCTACTCATCCCTGCCCCAGTTATGTGCTATGCATCAGAGAGTTGGACAGTGAATAGGGCTGATAGAAAGAGGATTGATACCTTTGAGCTGTGGTGCTGGAGAAGAGTGTTG
>NW_006400018.1:2626233-2640440 GCF_000299155.1 Elephantulus edwardii
TGAGACCAGGCTGCTCCTTGGAGGCAAGAATTCTGAGGCTTCTTCTGACATACCTTGGACATGTTACAAGGAGGGACCAGTCCTTGGAAAGGGACATCATGCTTGGGAGGTGGAGGGACAGCGCAGGAGAGGAAGACCATCAATGAGATGGATTGAGTCAGTGACTGGGGTAATGGGGCTAGGTGCATCAGAGACGGTAAGGTTGGCTCAGGATAGAGCAGAGTTCAGAGCTGTTGTACATAGGGTCACTATGAGTCACAAGCGCCTCGATGGCACATAACAAAAACAACAACAAAAACAGGGCATTGGTGTGCTGGGCGGATTAGAACTGACAACCTCTCAGCAGTTGAGTGCTATCTAGAGCTCCTAAGAAATTTAAAACTAAGGGGGGGGGGAATATTAGAGTAGGGGGCATTGGTGTGCTAGATGGATGCTTATGACTCGGTGTGAAGGTGGTTTGGGTGGTCTTCATTGAGAAGGGGATTACTGAGGAAAGAACAGAATAAGGTGAGGGAAGGAGCCACGTTCTGTGTGAGCTCAGGGCGGGCCAGGCAGGAGAAGCACAGCTCAGGGGTCTGAAGGTGGAAACAAGGAAGCTGGTGTTGCTCATGAGAGAGGGAGACCGAAGAGGGCAGCCAGCAGGGGCTGGTCACGGGCATCAGAGGTTGGTGACAGTAGATTAAGAAATTGGCTTTATTCTGAATAAAATGGAAGGTTCTGGGCAGAGAAGTGGAGGGGAACATGAGTTTTGAGCTGCGAAGAAAGGACAGCAGAAGAAGGGGGAAAAGCTGAGGCTGTTTCAACGACTGAGCTGAGACATGCTGGTGGTGGCTGGGGCTACGGAGCATGTGATGAGCTGGTGAAGAATGGCTGGATTTTGCGTACGTATGTTTTGGAGGTTGAACCAACACGATTCCCTGATGGACTGGCTAGTGTGAGAGAAAGGCAGACGTCAGTGGTTACTCTGATGTTTTGCCCTGAGCAACTGCAAGGATGGAGTGGTCATCAGTTGAAATAAGGAAAACTGATGAGAGAAAGTTTATGGTCAGCTGTCGTTGCCTTGATTCTGACTTGTGGGGATTAAATATGTGTAGGGAAGGCCCTCTATGAGGTGGATTGGTTCAGTGACTGGGGTAATGGGGATGGGTGTATCGGAGACAGTGCAACTGGCACAGGACAGAGCAGAGTTTAGGGCTGTTGTACATAGGGTCGCAATGAATCGCAAGTGACTCGACAGCACATAACAACAACAACAACAACAACAACAACAACACATTAGAACTGTCTATAGAACCTCCCAAGTGTGGAAGGGGTGGCATCCACTTCCATAATAGCTTGCCTTCGGAAACCCTATGAACCTGGAAAGAGTATGAAAGGCACCCAAGTGTCGAGGACTCTCCTTCATATGGTCTCTATGAGTCGCCTGCGACTCGGCGGCACTTAACAACACAACAACTTAGAACCTCCCAGGCTGTGCCTTTCCTGAAGCAGACAGAATGTCATCGGTGATGCCTTTGAGTGAGTTTGAACCACCATCTTTATGGCTAGGAGTCAAGTGCTTAATCATTTATACAACCCACTCACAACCACTCAAGAGAAGACTTAAAAAAATAAAAAAAGAGAGAAGACTTGATAAGTAAAATCCAGTGTTGAGCAGACGGCTGGATTATAGGACTGGAGTTTGGGAGAGAAATAGGCTGGGGATATGCATACTCTTAGAGTTATTGTCATAGAAACGGGGTTCAAAGCTGTGAGCCTGGGTGAGATGCCAAGAGAGTGAGTAGGTAGAGAAGATAGACAAGGACCAAGGATTGATCTTGAAAGGGTGAGAGACAGCCAGCTCAGTAGACAGAGAAGAAGAGTAACCAATGAGAATGGAGGAAAACCAGGGTGGGAGGAGCCTGGAGTTGCTTGGGAGGAGCCTGGGAGCTGAGATAAGGAACTGAATTCAAGAGAGGATGAGTATTAGAGGCAAAAACTGGAGACAACGAAAGCAGACGATTATTTTAAAGATCCTTCTGTAAAGGGCACCAGAGAAATAGAATGAGAATTGGTAGCGGATATGGGACCAAGAGAAATTGTCATTTTTGCTTAAAATGGAAGAAGTTACTGCATGTTCATACGCTGATGGAAAAGGTCTGCTGTAGGAGGAAACTGAAAAGAAAGGTGGCCTGAGGGGAGCGGCAGGGAACTGGGAGAAATGACCTTGAGTAGGTGGGAGAGGGTGGCTGTGGTGTGCAGGTGATGTTGTGTACCCTCCAGAGGGTTTTCAGAGGCAGTTAGTCACATGGGAAGAGACTGCCCATCCTTCTCCCGTGGAGCAGCTGGTGGATTCAAACTGCATGTCTTCAGGATTAGAGCGCAGCTTTTTGCCACTGGGCCACCAGAGCTCCAGGATGGTGCTGACATGGACACAGGCAGTTAACCTCCCATAGGAGCCCTCTCCAACCCTGTAACCTCGAACCTTGAACTTCCTCTGTCTGCGAAGCACTTAAAATGTGCTCATATCTCACCCCTAAGAGTCCAGGTTCCAATTGAGATGTGGAATAAATACAAAAAACAGAAAAAAAATCCAGAGATTTAGTGCCCCGGATGCAAAAAAGCAAAGTAGTAGTTTTCCACATTAATTGTATGTGGAATGTATAACAGTTTGGATACATTGGATTAGGTAAAAGAAAATGTAATACTGACCCTCTAGTGAGTTTTCAGAGGCCGTTAATCACACGAGAGGGGACTGCCCATCATCCTGCAGAGCGTCTGGTGGCCTCGAACTGCCTTTGGGATTGCAGCACAGCTTCTTGCCACTTATAGAGCCATTGGGCAGCTCTGCTCTACAGGGGGTTTGGCAAAGTATGTCCTGTGGTCATGTTTTGACAGCTCCTTGTAAATAAAGTTTTATTGGAACACGATCATGCTCATTTGTTTATATATTTTCATGGCAGCTATGGGTAGGAGTGGACTACGCAGTAAGATAAACGCAGGCTTACTTGTAGATCATTCACTAATCTGTAGTGAACAATTTCACAAGTCAGGCCATGCTTTGTTTACTGGGTACCCCATTCCTGCCAGGGATTGTGAATTTAAAAGAGGCATTAATTCTTCTTCAGGAAGGTGCCATGGGGTAGGGAGAGAGCGAGATGGCAGCCCTTCCTAGATGCAGACCTTTTGATGTGAAAACAATGTGAGCTTGTTCATTGGAGGGTAGTGAGGAAACTCAAGTGAGCCTGCGTTTTACCTCGCTTATTGAGTAATGCAGCGTTGGCTGCAAGACAGGGTTGAATAAAATTGTAACAGACTGAGCAGCCTGCAAAGCTTTAAAGATTTAGTAGCAGGCCCTTAGGGAGCTCCAGTGGTCTAGTGTAAGAAGCCGAGCTGCAATCCCAGCGTGGGGTTTGCAATCCCAACAGAATCCACCCGCTGCTCTGTGGTAGGCAGATGGGCAATCTCCTCCCATGCAATTTACTGCCTTTGAAAAGCCACTGGAGGGTCAGCGATGGGTCAGGTCTGATGCGACAACACACAACCACAACAACAAGCTCTTGTTAAAAAAAAAACAAAACTCTTTCTGACCCCTGATCTGTAGTAAGAGGGAAGTAGGCAGAGAGTGCCTCTCTAGGGGGTTTGGTGTAAACAACACATTACATGTGTAACCAGAAAAGTCAAGCACACCGCTATCATGTTTATTCTAACCTATAGCAACTCTTCTTTGGATTTCTGAGGCTGTAAATCTTAACAGGCCAAGACTGCCCATCTTTCTCCCGCAGGACCCCTGGGGGATCCGAACCACTGGAGAAGACCAGCCTTCTGACCTAGCAGTGCAACACACTGTGTTGTTGTTGTGTGCCATCAGGTCAGAACCAACTCATAGCTGACCCTCCTCCAGTAAAGCTTAAGGGAGGAGATTGCCTATCTTTCTTCCCCTGGCAGGTGGTGGATTCAAACTGCATACCTTCGGGTTGGCAGCGTAACTCCTTACTACTCACCCACCAGGGCTCCCAACACACCACAGAGCTCCTTTATTAGAGATAAGATTGCATTTAATTCTCCCAACAACTCTGTAAAGTAGGTAACTATTTCACAGTCAGACACCAAAACGAAGAAAAGTCACTTGCTTAAAGAGACGCAGCAAGAACGGGGCAGGGACTTTAAGAGGGAATAGATTCTGACAGCTCCGCCTTAGCCTACAGGGCTGGCTGAAGTGATTGTCAGACTCTCGCCTATCTTTCTGAAGTTCAAGCCCAGAAGGGTCAGGAGGGATACTCACCACACCCCAGCTGTAATTGTAGTAAGGGTCATAGGACCAATCCCAGGTGATGGAGATGCTCAGATCTGTGATGAAGAGCATGATACCGACCACGGCAAAGATGGCACTGACGATGTTCATGCCCGTGCTGCCGTTCAGCTGAGGAAGACACAGAGGGTGGGACAGAAGAAGAATTCTGAGATGAGCAAGACGCAACAACTGCTTCTTAATGTGCATCTCGGGGCCCCTAGTTCTTCAGCAAGAAGCATCCTGTGCAAAAGGCGCTGGGAGTAAAGTCACTCTGAAAAATAGGAAAGCTAAACAAAATTAAGTAGGTTCACTTTGCAGGACTTCTCAGTGCCTTTAATGAATGAAGACAGTGGATCTTCACGAAAGGCGCCTGGGTAAATTGAGACTTCCACTCCCTCCAAGTTTATCTAATCATCTTTTCAGAGCATCTTATGGGCATTCTCATGAATCTTTGGGAAACACTTCTTGTTGCTTTGTACAGTAAAGTTGGAACCGACCCATAGCTGACCTTCCAGCGGGTTTTCAGAGAGGAGACTGCCCATCCTTCTCCCTTGGAGCAGCTGGTGGCCTTGAACCACATGCCTTTGGGACTGTAGTGCAGCTTGTTGCCACTAGGCCACCAGAGCTTCCATGGTAAACACTACACTCTTTAATCCCAGAGGGCACAGGCAGGAGTCTTGGCCCAAGTGCCTCGGGACGGGGATGTGACAGGCTGAGGCATGCTACATGCAGAAGGTAGCGTTTACCTGTGGAGCTTTTCGAATAACTCCCACCTGGTTGCAGGGACCCGCTTCCTCCGAGGCCCCTTGCCCTAGCCAACCTGCCTTTCAGGGAAATAAAGATGTCTTCTGGCCCATTGCTAGGGGAGCACAGAGCTTTGTCCAGGGGATTTTCTGAGCTTGGCTGGCCAGATTCTTTAGGGCAGCACCTCCCGAGGCCTTGCTGGCTTGCATTCACAACTGCCCAGCGGCCTGCTCTGTGCCCTGTTCTGCTGGAGGGCGGCCTGCCCCTGGGAGGGCTGTGCTTTCTCTGTAAGGCTCTGATGCTGGGGTGTTCCTTCTGTTTCTTCCTCCCCAGTCCTGGGGGCTCTCTCCTGCTTGTGACTTGGGCCAGGCTCAGGTGGTTCCTCATGGAATTAAGAGTGTGTGTATTAACGTGCCCTGTCCTGGACTGAACTGTGTTCCTTTCAGAATATGTGTCACCTTATGATATCAATGAAGCAAAATGAAAGGCAATTATGTAATGCAGCAGTCATTCCCCATGCAGTGATCTGAGACATGACCCGTCAGTCAGTTGTAAGGGTATTAAGGTGGGGTGTAACATCCTAACAGAATGAAACTGATGAATGGGACGTTTTTGGGGTGTGCCTGGGAACACCTTTGGTCTCACAAGGGAATAAAGGAAAGTGTAAGCAAGGTTGGGGGGAAGGGAGCTCAGGACTACCAAGCAAGAAGATTGGGGGTAGAGCATGTCCTTTGGAACCAGGACCCTATCCTGGGAAGCTCCCTGTCACAGGGGAAGGCAAAGATGTGTGGAGAACTCCAGGGAACCTTGGGCCTACCAATGCTGAAGGAAACAAGGACTTTCCACTAGAATCAATGGAGAGAGGGGGCCTCCCCTAGAGCCGGACCCTGGATTCAGACTCCTAGCCTCCCACCCTGAGGAGCATACATTCCTGTTGTTAGATTCCTGTAGCACCTCTGTTTCAGCAGCACTGGATAACCCAGGCTGGTACAGTAAGTAGATGTCTGGGTACAGTAAGTAGATGTGAAGGGGAGAGAGACCATGTGTTAATTTGCTTCCCTGTCTCTGACTTTATCCTAGAGAAGCCCGGTGAGGACAGCCAGTTGTAGGGACTATGTCACTTACCAGACAAGAAGATCCTGGGTTCTTTTCTGCACACACGGAAAGGGCCCCTGAAATAATAAACTGGTGTGGAAGAGAGAGGAGTTTAGAGGAGAGGTCAGTGGCTAGTGACCTGAGGTGTTCAGGGCTTATTGTTCAAAATGACTTTCCTAGCCTTGAGTTTGACTTTGTGCAGACAGAGCAGCAGATTTTGAGAAGCTCACCACCAGACAAGAAGAAAGAAGAGAATGAAGCTTGCCTTTTGGGGGGCCAGAGATTCTTGTGCCAGCCACACCTGCAGCAGCAGGTGCCACGGCCACAACACAGAGCTAGAGAGCTGACATGAGAGGGAGCCAACCTGGGGACTGCCACTCCCGGAGTCAGAAGTAAGGACCTTTTACCCGTGTTTTCTTTGAGTACTGCAGGGGAGAAGCATAATTGGTGGGACTAAGGGATTTGTAACACTTGCCTGAAGCCACGAGACTGAGGAGCCTGTGAGCACATTTAGGCTGCTGTCCTGACTGAGTGATATCTGTTATTAACCTGAATTATAGCTTCTTGACCTCCCTAATATGGTTTTGTATGGTCTGTGAGCTACCACAACACATTTTGGACCCAGCAGAGCAGTAAGATTGGAACTGGGTGAGTATAAAGAGGTGCAGGAGTGAGAGAGGAACTGGTATTGTGTTGTTGATGGGGACAGTTCCCCTTTGTGGAGTTGGGAAAGGTCAGATATGACCATCCCCACATGGTCCTTGCTCCTTTTTTATGCCCCTGCCTTGGGCTTCTGGGATTCTGTTCAGAAGCATGCACTCCCTCTCCCATAGTAGGTTCCTTTGCTGGAACCCTCAGGAACCAGGATGAGTGGGCCACTGCATTCCATGTGAGAGGGAAGCAAAGTGGGATAAACATAGAGTCTAGGATTCAGAGGACCTGGCTTTAAATTTTGACTCAAAACTGACCTGACTGAGGATAAGTCACTTATTTCTCTGAGTATAAAAGAAATCATTTTTGTCATCTGAAGCACAGACTCCACACTTGCTGCCGTGCATCCCTGTCTTTAGATGATTTGTGCCAGTGCCTGGCAGATCTGACATGTCATGCACATACTAGATCCCGCTCTTTGTAGATGTTCAGTAAGTGTGATCTGTGGAAACGACAAAGTAATTCTAGGATCCTGAAGGCTGCAGAGAACAGAAATGTCCTGCATGGAAAATACAGGAAACCCTTGATGGCTGATGGGAGCTGGGACAGCTTCGTAGAAGGAGAAAGGAGGCATCACAGGAGCCAGGCAGCCCCTGGACACTCAAGATCAGGAGCTGGGCACGCTGTGGCTGGTGCCTCCTGTGGGTGGCGTGCTAGGGCTTCACTGTCCTCAAATATATGGGACTCGAATATTCAGGTGCCCTGTGAGTGACTAGGAGAAGGGTCCTGACAAAAAGGGACTGAGGGTCGAGTGTGCGCTTGGACAGAGCAGAGGGAAGACCATGGCTGCAGTAAGGTAGGTGTGGACGGGGCTGAGAGAGAGCAAGTAAGGATACCTTCAGGGAAAGATATTTCAAGATCTTTCTTAGAGAGAAACTTTAGAGAAGGATATTTGTAGGCATGTAGCATGTAATCTTCTGCCATAGAGGCACGCCACACCACAGGGTATGGCGTAGAACGATTCCATAGGCTTTCTTGGCTTTACTTTTAAATTTTTTTTCCTTTTGCTATACTTTTTCTCTGTTGATGTGCTGTTCCAGTCGTTTTTGGATAATCTTCAGTAAAATCTTACGGAGTTAGAGGCTCCGTCTAACATACTTTAGACATGTTGTGAGGAGAGACCTGTCCTTGGAGAGGGACATCATGCTTGGAAGGGTGGAGGGACAGCGCAGGAGAGGAAGGCCCTCTATGAGGTGGATTGATTCAGTGACTGGGATAATTGGGATGGGTGTGCGGTTGGCGAAGGATAGAACAGGGTTTAGGGCTGTTGTACATAGGGTCACTATGAGTCGCAGGCGACTCGTCGGCACGTAACAACAACAACAACAACAACAACAACAACAACAACAACATACTTTTTCTGGAAGGAGAACACCAGGGCTTTCCTCTGCAGTGTAGCTTGGAACCGTCCATCATTGTTATTGTTGTTATGTGTCATTGAGTTGCCCGTGACTCATAGTGACACTATGTGAGACAGCTCTGAAGCCTGCCCTGTCCTGAGCCAGTCTCACTGATTCCGACACACCTACCCCATTGTCCAGTCACTGTGTCAGTCCATCTCATCCGGGGTCTTCCTCTCCTGCACTGTCTGTCCACCCTTCCAAGCATGATGCCCTTCTCCAAGGACTGGTCCTGCCTGGCCACATGCCCAAGCTATGTAAGATAAAGCTTCAAAATTCTAGCCTCCAAGGAGAAACTTGGTTTCACTCTTTCCAAGATAGACCTATTTATTTTTTTTTTGGCAGTCCACGGTATTGTTGCAATTAAGGACTATCTAGTCAGTTCCAAGTCATTTCATCATTGTTATTAGGGGCTGTTGAGTTGACACAGTCACCTTCTGAATGATATAATTTTTTCTAAGGACTGGTCCTCCTGACAACATAACCAAAGTATGAGATAAAGTTTCCTTGCCTCTAAGAAGTGCCCTGGTTGCATTTCCTCCAAGACAGATTTATTTGTTCGTTTGGCAATCCATGGCATATTCAGAACTGTTTGGCATTGATTCGTCTTCAGTCTTCTTTACTCATTTCTCAGCTTTCAGATGCATAGGAAGCAATTGAAAATACCCTGGATTGGATCGGGTGCACCTTAGTCTTTAATGTGACCACTCTCTAGCACTTTGGAGATTCCTTGGCAGTAGACTTTCCTAATGCAGCGCATCTTTAGATTTCTTGACTGCTGCTACCGTGGGTGTTGATAATGGGTTACAATAAAATGAAATCCTTGCCAGTTTGAATCTTTTCTCCAGCTGTTGCAGTTGATTTGAAGGCACAGAACAACACCAACACCATGATATTGCCTCTTGGAGTGGTGAGGACTTTTGTTTTCTTGATATTGACATGTAATGCATCGACTGAAGGCTTTAATCTTTTATTTTCCACAAGAAATGCTTCACGTTTTCTTCACTTTCTGCAAGCAGGGTTGTGGCATCTGCATAACTCAGGCTGAATGAGGAGAAATAACTACAAACATCTGTTCATAACTAGAACATGGAATGTGTGAAGTCTGAAATCTAAGAAAAGTGAAAGCTGTCAAAAATGAAACGGAATGCATACAGATTGACATTCTTTTTTTCTGTTTTAAAATTTTTTATTTTATTATTATTTTGTGTGTCTGTGTACCGTCAAATCAGATCTGACTGGTACAGGAGGAGATTGTCCCTCCTTTCCCAGCAGAGCATCTGGTGGATTCGAACCATGCGCTTCTGGGATTGCAGTGCAGCTTCTTGCCACTAGGCCACCAGAGCTCCCCCAGATTGACATTCTTGACATGAGTAAACTGAGGTGGACTGGTTTTTGTAAAATAATTTTAAAAAATTTCTTGCAATTCATTTTTTTTAAATTTTTTTTTTTGCAATTCATTTTTTAAAAATCTATTTTACACTGGTTTACCCACAAAGTTCATATACATTACCCCTCACAAGGACTGGATGGATTGGTTTTAATGCAGCTCACGGGGACCCTGTATTCATCAGAATGGAGCGCTTTCTGGTCCTGAGCGGGCCTCACAACCCTGGCGATGTGTGAAGCCATCATGGCAAGCATGATGTCAGTCCATCTTTTTGAAGATCTTCTTTTTTTTTTTTTCATTGACATTTGTCCCGATGACCTTCTCCAGGGATGAACACTCCTGCTATGGACACAGTGTGTGAGACAGTCTAATGTACTGCAATCTCGTGAGATTTTGGCTGACATTTGTTTTACTTTGGAGTTGCACTGTTGGTGAGAGAAATTATATTTGAGCCCCAGGCTGTTGTGAGTGTGAGGTCAGGGCGAAATTATATAACAGAAAGCAAACAAACAAAACCAAGTCACAGCATGTGCACGAAAGTTCATTCTAACTCACAGCAACTTTATCAGACAGAGTGGAACTTCCCCCGGCATTCTGAGGCTGTCCATCTTTACAGGAGCAGGCTGCTTTTTCTTTCCCCTCTGGAGTGGTGGTGAGTGGGTTTGTACTGGTGACCTTCTGGTTGTTGTTATGTGCCATCAAGTTGCCTGTGACTCTTAGCAACCCTATGTCCAACAGCCCTAAACCCTGCTCTATCCTGTGCCAATCTTATTGTCTCTGACACACCCACCCCCCATTACCCTAATCACTGAATCAATCCATGTTATTGAGGGTCTTCCCCTCCTGTGCTGTCCCTCCATGCTACCAAGCATGATGTCCCTCTCCAAGGACTGGTCCCTCCTTGCAACATGTCCAAAGTATGTCAGAACAAGCCCCAGAATCCTTGCCTCCGAGGAGCAGCCCCGCTTCACCCTCTCCAGGATGAACCCGTTTGTCCTCCTAGCAGTCCAGGGTATACTCAACACTCGTCTCCAGCACCACAGCCAGTTAGCAGCCAAATTATTTAACTCTTGTGCCACCAGGGCTCCTTTACGTAACAGACAGTGGAAAGAAAAGGACATGGGTGGGTGGGAAGGAAGGGAGGGAATATGGGGATGGAGGAAGATCTTGAAGAGAATGAGAAAGAAGCATAAATGCATGCAAAGGGAGAGGGAGAGGGAGAAGGAGAAAGAAAAAGGAAGGAAGGAAAGGAAGGCAGGCAGGCAGGAAGGAAAGGAATGAAAGAAGAAAGGAGGGAGGTGTTTTGCAGAATCACAGACCACCCTAACAATCTGATTAAAGTTAGGACTTTTCCAGAAAAGCAATGCACATCTAAACATACAAGTATTTTATCAAAGTGGGACCTTTGCAGCCCATCTATGAACTGTAGGTTATCAATCCTTGCTGTTCACATGTGTATGTACACGTGAACTCATAGAGACACCTCTCTCACTCTGTCTCTGTCTCTCACTTTTGCTGCTCTGAGGCTGGGCAGCCACCCTTGCCCACTAGTAAACATTTTTTTTCTTCTGGAATTTGGATTTGGGGTCCCAGGGCTGAGCACTACACCACCAGCTGCCATGAGCTGACCCCAACTCACGGAGAACCAGTATATCCCAGAGGAGAGCTGGGATCCGTAGGGTTTTTTCCACGGCACAATTATGGGAAGCAAATGGTCAGGGCTTAGTTCTGAAGTGCCCCCTGGTGGACTTGAAACTGCAACCTTTTGGTTAGCAACTGACCGTATTAAGCAAATGCACCAGGCAGGGGCTGCAGATTTATAACACTCAGGGGTCGCTATTTTTGTTTTTTATGAGTGTGAATTAGAAAAAGCCACCCACCCTCAGCCACTAACTGGAGATAGCATTCTGACCCCTGAGTGGACGACCTTGGAAAACACTCTGTTAAGGCCTGGATTTGTTGAATTTGTAGCTTTGACCAGGAACCTTGTGCAGGGGACAGGCCACATCACTTTCCGAGGTGGCCCTGAGTCCAGGGGACAGGGCTACTTACACAGATGCCTCCCCAGAAAGGAAAGCCACCGTAGAACGAGATCGCAGTGTATCTCCCATTGATGACGGTCACCAGGGCGGAGCCGAAAGCGATGTGGACCAGGCCGATCAGGATCTGCAGGGCCTGCGAGAGAACCACAGGCTCGTCTTTGCTCCTATTGGATCTTACTTCTCTGGCATTAAAACCGCAATTTTTGTGAAAGTTTACAAGAGCAAATGAACTTTCCACCCACCCATTCATACACCATACACTTTGTAACATGAGTCACAAGTGTAATCACATTCTTCCAGGGATCACGTGGCAGGGGTCCATCCCTGACTTTCCAGGGGTGTGCTACCCCCACTCCACCCCACCTTACCCCATCCCACCCCACCCCACATCCCATTTCTTCTCTCCTTTCCTCTGTGACTCTTTCACACTGTCTCTATCTCTTTCATCAATCATGCCTCCTTTGCATTACCAAAGTGGACTTTCCCCCACTTGTTTCGCTAAAACCTAATTATTTAATTTGTGCAATTGTTCTGCTAAGAATGAATGAAGTGTCCAACCCTTTCTCCTATTTTTCTGTTGGACTACGAGGCGTTCAGTCCCGTAGGTCTTGCGCGCCACCTTGTGGCTTACTTCGGGTCTTGCAGAGGATTTGGGAATCTGATCAACATCTAAAGTTTCTATCCCTGTTCCTAAAAGCCTGTATTCAGTTTTAGGACTGAGGTGCGCCTGATTCAGGCCATGACCTTTTCAGCCACTTTCTATGCATCTGAGAGACGGACAGTGAATAATGATGACAGAAGAAGACTTGATGCCTTTGAGTTGTATTGGAGAAGAGTGCTTAATATCCCACGGATTGCTAAAAGAACCCAAATGTCTTGGAAAAGGTGCAATTGGAGTGTTTCTTGGAGACAAGGATGGCAAACCTTCATCTCTAATACTGTGGACATGTTTCTCGGAGAGGTTATTCCTTGGGAAGGGACATCATGCTTGGAAGGGTGGAGGGGCAGTGAAAGTGAGGAAGACCCTTAACCAGATGGTTAACACAGTGAGTGTGGCTATCGGTTCAAGTGTGTCAGAGGTGATGAGGACGGCATATGAGAGGACAGGGCTCAGATCTTTTATTCATAGGCTCACTTGACTCGATGGGACCTAAAAATAGCAGTATGTCCAGGCCCGGAGACCCCTGGTAAAATTGCCCAGATGAGCTTTCTAATATAGACTTGTGTTTAGCAAGGCCAGGCCAGCTGCACTCTGTTGAAGAATGTCTGCACTTCCCACGCCTTCTCCATCCCTCCCCTGGTCCCTGCCCTGTGACCTCTGGCTTGCAAAGTGAAATAGCACTTACCCCTAAGACTTTGCCTTCTTTCAAGGCTCTGTGGGCCTGTGGGTCAGTCACATGCACTGGCAAGCCAAGTGGATTCCCAGGAATCAAGTGGACTTGAGGCTGGGCACTTGGATACAAGGGTACCTGAGACACGACTCCTGGAACCACAGGGTAATTGGTGTTGGGTGGCACCCAAAACACGGGATTGCCTGGGGTTCCTGATGAAGCCGTGGGATTCATGCTGCTGAAAAACAAACACATCAGAGTTGTCCCTCCCGTACACAATCAAACAATGCTGTCGGGTGCTTCCTACTCATAGCTGACCCTCCACTAGGCTCTTAATTGAGATGGGAAGAGGCTGTCTGTCTTCCTCCCGTGGAGTCTCTGGTGGATCTGAGCCACTGGTGACACTAAGCCCGAATGCTAGCAGTGCCACTTGCTCTGGACTCCGCCACCAGACTGGCATTTGCCTTTAAGAGGTATTTTTGCCTCTGTTAGCTCATTGGTGCATTTTGGCCCCTTATGAGACTGCCACGAGTAGCTGTGGTTGCCTCTTCTCAAAGAGTTGTGCTGCTAACCCAAAGGCATGCAGTTCAAATCCACCAGCTGCTCCACAGGAGAAATAGGGGCTAATTTGTGCCATTGACAGTCTGTGGAAACCCACAGTTACGGGTTGGTTGTGAGTCAATGGCAGTTAACAACAGCAACCACAGGAGAGGCTACAAGAACAAACAAGTCTGTCCTGGACGTGCAGCCAGGGTGCACCTCAGAGTCACGGCTGGTGAAACTTGGTCACACAGACTTGGGGCGAGTTGTTGGTTATATGTGGGAGGGGGCAGTTCTTAAAAAATGACATCATAAAATAAATAAAGACATCATGCTGGGAAAGGTGGAGGGTCAGAGAAAGGAAAGAAGACCCTCAACAAGATGGCTTGACACAGTAACCGTAACAATGGACTTGAGCAGACGGTGAGGCTGGCGCAGGGTAGGGCCAGGTTCACGTCTGTGTTCAGAGGGTCGCTGTGAGTCAGAGTCGGCTCAGGGGCACCTAACAACAGCTACTGTGTGCCACACCCGCCTCGCTGTCCTCTCTGGCCACGACGCCCGTGTGACAAAATGGGACGTCCGCGCCTGTACGGGGTCTCTGACCTCAAGGATAGCATAAGAGGGAATCTTGCAAGCCCTGTGCTTGTGAGTGGGCTGATGCCTGGATATTTGTTACAGATG
>NW_006400018.1:2641471-2678109 GCF_000299155.1 Elephantulus edwardii
TACATCATCCTGGTGTGCAGACTCTCATTTTCGCCGACTTCGTCCCTCACCTGCTCTTCACCAAGAAACCCCTCGAGTTTCTTGTCACGACCGTGGTCGGGTGGTCGGTGACAACTGTGGGGAAGTCCAGGTCGTGCTGTAGAGGAGGCGCTGACCGCTGGAGGCCTCGCTGGTCAGAGCACAGCTGTACCCCGCAGGGTGCCTCAGCCTGCGACCTTTAAGGAGTACATCCCATTTTTCATGTGGCATCGTGCTGACCCTCCAGTGGGTTTTCAGAGGCAGTAAATAACACGGGAGGAGACCTCTCATCATTCTCCTGCCCTGGAGCTGGGGGATGCGAACCACACAGCTTTGTGTTGGCTGTGCGATTCCTTAGCACTGATAGCCTAGTGGTAAGAAACTGCACTGCAAACCCAAGGTCACACAGTTTGAATCCACTGGCTGCTCGGTGGAAGAAAGATGGGCAGTCTCCTCTTGTGCACTTTCCTGCCTCTGAAAACCCGCTGGAGGGTCAGCTATAGGTCGGCTCTGACCCAACGGTACACAACAACAACAGGCTGCCAGAGTTCCAAGTTAGTAGTAATATGTTAATAGTAATATGTTAATGCTTAACATTTGCACCACTCTGGTGGCCTAGTGGCAAGAAGCTGCACTGCAACCTTGAAGGTACACAGTTCGAATCCACCAACTGCTCTGTGTGAGAGAAATAGTCAGTCTCCTCCTGTGTGATTAACTGCCTCTGAAAACCTTCTGGAGGGTCAACTATGGGTTGGTTCCGACTAGATGGTACCCAACAACAACAATAACCAAAAAAACCCCAACAACTCCAAAGCAGGGTTTCTCCTTTCTTTTTAGAAATTATTTTAGCTATCTATTACAAGGTAAATAAGAGGTACTGGGAAGTCAGTACTTTATAAATACAGCCCCTTAACTCCTCACATCCACCCATTTACACAGATGAGAAAACTAAGTCCTCAGAGTGGTGGAGTGCTACCAGGAGACAAGGGCTGTGCCTTTTCCAGAGATTAGGATTCCTAGCGAGGGATGAAGTTACAGAACTGGTAAACCCATTGAGAACACTGAGCTCAAGGCCCTCAATTTCTAGAAAAAGAACCTGTGGGCAGTAGATGTTGCTATGTGCTCTCAAGTTGGAACTGACTTGTCGCTGATTCTGCATTGGGTCTTTAGAGACCATTCTGGGAAGAGACTGCCATCCTTCTCCTTTGGAGCAAGTGGGGAATTCAAAATGGTTGCCTTTGGGTTGACAGCACAACTCTTTACTCCCAGGCCACCAGTGACGGGACATGAAATCTCACGGGGACCCAGTCATATTCACACTAGGGAAATGGTGACCATCCATTCAAGGGATACCCCGTTGACAACACAATATGTTTGTATTCGCTGGTGAATACCTCTCAGCTTTCTACACTATGCGTGTAATTTGGTTGGTACTTAAAAGGTGATTTTATTTTAAAATGCTTTTCTTTTCTAAAGCCATGAGTTGGCTTGTATGTCCAGACCCCTAAAAATCTAGTACAGTCAAACCCTCCTGTGTCCTGTGCCCACATCCTGATTCACTGTGGTCTAATTTGGCAGAAGGAACCATATCAGGACCCCTTAGTTTCGTATCAAACAAACTTGGTTGTAGGTGAGTCAGTTCTGAAACACAGGGGGTGGGGAGTGCGTGTCTCAGGGAAGGACTGTACCCACAGGGTTATCAAAAGCTGACTTAGGAAGTCGAGGGGGTCCCCTTTGTGGCCTCCACTCTCGAGCTAGCTAGTAGCTGGACATGATAACTGGACAATCTGGAGAGGCAGTAATTGTCAATAGGCACTCAGACAAATTCATTGTAATCAAGTTGATTCCGACTCCCAGCAACCGTGAGGAACAACATAGACCTGCCCTGTGAGGTTTAGGAGACCGGGAATTCTCTGTGGGAGCAAAAGAGACCCCTTCTTTCTCCTGCAGAGGAGGCTGGTGGCTTTTAACCAGTGACCTCTCAGTTGGAAGCCCACTGCTTAATATGGGGGAGGGGGAGGGAAGCTCCTTAATTACTGGTGGGAACCCTAGAATGAAGCCTACTTACTTTGATCTGAAGAGTGCTCGCCCCTTTTGCCCTTGTTCCCAGTTCTTCGCTGCAGGAAAGTTGTTTTTTCCTTGAGAATGAGCACAGCAGCAGCAGCAGCAGCTGATCCAGGTGGGCGAGGTCTTTAGAACAATCCAAAGTCCTTCGGGGCTCGTCTCCCCGGTACAGGAAGCTGCTCAGAGCTCAAGTTCCCCACCTTTATTTGCTTCCTGTTTTGAGCAATGAGCCAAGTGAATTAGAGTTCAAGGTAATAAGTGAACTGCTGGATGGTACCTGCGTGGAGAGGCAAGGGCGGTGCGCCATCCCCTAGGACACACAGCCATGATCTGGGCACAGAATGCATAGTGACACTGGACACGCTTAACAACAGCAACAAAACACAAAACAGAAGAATTTTTTTTTTTTAAGCCACAGGAAGAAGCACATGGACAGGAGAAACTGACGTGGTGGAGGGACTAACTGGAAGAAGACAGACAGAAGGCTGGACTTTGGAATCAATAACTGTGGTAAGAAATGACGTCACGGCAAGTGAAATGAGAATGGCAGCCAGCTTAAGTTTATGTTTATCTCAGCCAGAGTCCATAAAAGATCACAGGGGACCCATGATGGAGGACATGACAGATGCATAACAGAGGGTCCAAGGGGACCCAGAGACGAACGAGGGGATGAAGCCAGGCAGCCACTGGCGGAGCCAATCAGAACATGCCAGAATCGACCTAGTCGACAAGGGCCAATGAGGTTGCAACAAAATGTTCACCACTGCGCAGGTGCGGGCCTTCAAGAGGACCGAGGCCGTGCGGAGTCCTAGATCGTTGTTGTTGCCATGTGCCATCGAGTCAGAACCAACCTCTAGCTGACCCTCCGGCCGGTTTTCAGAGGCAGTAAATTGCATGGGAGGAGACTGCCCATCATTCTCGCACGGGGCATCTGGTGGATTTGAACCGCGTGCCTGCGGGCAGCACAGCTCTTTGCTGCTAGGCCACCACAGTGTCTGTTCTCACCTCCCAGGATGGACCCAATCTCCTCTTCTGAGGGTGTCTCTCTTTCTTCATTAACTTTCCTCTGTCTTTAACTATCCTTCTGTCTGCATTGGGTTGGATGTTCTTACTCTTAATTTTCACTGCACTCACTTCAGGGAGCAGCTTTTCTAGATCACACCTGGCTAATGAGCCAGGTCAGGGAACCTCCTGGTACCCCAACATCTGTGACCTATGTCACATGGGCTGCGCTGGCAAAATATGAGAAGACTGCTCCATGGAGCATAGCATCTTGAAAAGTCCACAACACATTCAACTTTGTATTTCTGTGTTGTTGTTAGGTGCCATCGAATTGAATATGACTCATAGTGACCCCAGGAAAAACAGCTCTGAACCCTGCCCTATCCTGAGCCAACCTCACTGTCTCCGGCACACTTGACCCCCATTGCCATACGTCACTATATCAATCCATCTCCTTCAGGGTCTTCCTCCCATGTGCTGACCCTTCCAAGCATGATTTCCTTCTCCAAGGACTGGTCCCTTCTGGCAATATGCCCAAAGTAAATGAAATCGAGTTTCAATATTCTTTTTTTTTTGTTGTTCTTAGTTTTTATTCCTGATACTCATAATTTTTGCTTTCTCTCTTTTTTCCTTAAAGAGATTACCAGACTTCTAGTTTTTGTTCTTTTTTTTTCCTATATTTTATTAATTTTCATAAACATTTACAGAGATTTTTGGGTTTCCATTCATTCAGGAGCAGCCTGGTGTCACCCTCTTCAGGACAAACCTGTTTGTTCTCTTGGAAGTCCATGGTATGTTCAGTATTCTTTTCCAGTACCATGACTCAAAAGACATCAGTTTTTCTGTCATTGTCCAGATCTCATATTCACAGCAAGTAATTGAGAAGATTATACCTTGGATTAGGTGCACCTTAGTCTCCAGATTGGCATCATTGCTCTCTATCACTTCGCAGAGATCCAGGGATCTCTCAAAGCAGTTCTCACCTTTTTAGTGTTGATTGTGGATCTGAGTAAGATGAAACTATGAGCAACTTCAATCTTTTTTCCATCTATCATGATACTACCAATTGGCCTGCTCCTGAGGATCTTTGTTTTCTTGATATTGAGATACAATCGATATTAAAGACCACTGAACTGATTGTACTCAAGTTGATGTCCATACATGGTAGACCCATGTGTACCGGGGAAGAATTATACCCCATAGCATTTCTTTCCATGACTGACCTTTCAGAAGTAGATTGCCAGGTCTTCTTTCCAAGATTCCTTTGGGTGAATTTGGACCTGAAACCTTTTGGTTGTTGTGTTGTTGTGTACTGGACAGTCAGAGCCAACCCATAGCTGACCCTCCAGGGGGTTTTCAGAGTCAGTTAATCTTGTGTGAAGAGATTGCCTCATTCTCCCATGGAGGAGCTGGTGGCCTCGAACAGTGTGCCTTTGGGATTGCAGCACAGCTTTTTACCATGAGGTTAGTAGGGTAGGCAGTAGCCATTTGTATCACCCACGACCTCCTGACCAGCTGTCATCTAGTCCATTCCAATTCATGGCAATTCCTGTGTTGCCGAATAGAACTTTGGCGAGTTTTGGAGGTTGTGGTTTTCCGGAAGCAGATTCCCTGGCACTTTCCAGAGTCCTCCTGGGAGCTCTGGTGGCATGGTCCACAGGGCATCGTGCTGCTAGCCCAAAGGTGGCACCTCTCAGCCAGTGTGAATCCATGGGTGAAAGACAGACAATCTCCTGTCAGACAGACAATCTCCTTCTGAAAACCCTCTGGAGGATCAATTACAACTTGATGACATCGAGTTTGAGTTGACTGGCTAGATTTGAACCTCTGAGCAGTTGTCATGGATTGAATTGTGTCCCCCCAAATATATGTATATAATGATATAAAGTGGAAGCTATGTGGTGATTTTTTTTTTCTTCTGGTGGGTGGCCCTTGGTATTTAAAATTCGGTCTAGTCCTGCCTGTGAGCGAGCCTTTAGCTTGGCGAAGTTGGATCCTGGTGGGTGTTTGTGATTTACTTGAAAACCAGGGTAAATACACTCGTTGAATATTTCTAAATTGTGTTAGCAATCAAGTGTAAGCTGATTAACTGTATATCCGATCTAGGTGGTGATCACCCATGATCTAATAAATCAAGTAGTTGTAGGAGGATTATGGGTGAAACTAATCCCATCACAGACCAAGGGATGCGACGGAGGTTTCCTTAGGCTGTGGCTGGGTAATAGGGCGCTGGTGGCCTAGAGGCAAGAAGCTGTGCTGCAATCCTGAAGGCACAGGGTTCAAGAGCACTAACTGCTCCATGGGAGAAGGATGGACAATCTCCTCCCATTTGTTTAACAGCCTCTGAAAACCCTCAGGAGGGTCAGCTATGGGTCAGTTCCTACTGTACGGTACATAACAAGGGAAAAAGGGGAAGGAAAACAAGCTGAGAGAGGAGGGGCTCAGGACTATCAAGAAACCCTCACTAAAAGTGGATGGCTTTTGGTCCTGGCTCCCTGCACAACTGAAGCTCTTCCATCCTTGGGAAGGCTAGAATGCAGGGAGGTCTCCGCGGCAAGCCAGACCTACAGATGCTTAAGAAAAGGAGGGTTTTCCTCCATAACTCTCCGAGAGAGAGGCTTCCCCGAAAGCTAGCATGCTCATTTTGAACTTCCAGCTTCCTGAACATCAAGAGAATAAATTTTGGTTAGTTAAGCAATCCACTGGTGTTACAGCAGTTCTAGGGAGCCGTACCCAAAGGCCACGTGTCTTTAGGGGCTCAAAACCACATGTGGCTCTGAGGGACAAAGACGGTCAGTCTCCTTCCATGCAGTTTACAGCCTTGGAAAGCCCCCGGAAGGGTTAGGTGTAAGTCAACTTTGACCCCTGGACAGTGAGCGGTAGTCATGCCTGAAAGGTGCTCTGATGGCTTGATGTGATGTGTGTCGCACTGCAAACCGGAAAGTTGGCAGCTGTAGTTAAGCGCCATCAAGTCAACTATAAAAGGGCAGACAGAATGCTCCTTGGAGGCAGGGATGGTGAAGTTTCCTCTCCTCTACTTTGGACATACTGACAAGAGAAGCTATTCTTTAGAAAGGGATATCATGCTTAGAAAAGTCAGTGAAGGAAAGGAAGACCCTCAATGAGTTGGATTAACACAGTGACTACAACAATGGAGACATATTACACTGGGAAAAATCTGCAGTTAGGGACCTCTTCACATTATTGTGGAGTAATGATGTCAGATTGAGGACTAAGGTACGTCTGATTCAGGCCATAGTCTTTCCAATTACTTGCTATGTTTCTGAGATCTGGACAATGAATAAGGATGACAAAAGAAGAATTGATGTCTTTGAATTGTAGTGTTGGAGAAGAGCATGGGTGGCCAGAAGAACAAACAGATAAATCTTGGAGAGGGTGCAGCTGTACTGCTCTTTGGACAAGAATGGTGAGGCTTCACCTCACACATTTTGGGCATGTTGCTAGGAGGGGTACTCCTTGGAGTAGGATGTAATGCTGGGAAGGGTGGAGGGTCAGCAAAGGAGAGGAAGACCCTCAACCAGGTGGATTGGCACAGTGAGTGCTGCAATGGACTCTTTTTTAAAAAAAATATTAATTTTAATATAAGTTTATGGAGACTTAGGGTTTCCAGTCTTTCATTGTTGCACTTTTCTCCTTGTCCACCCCTTTCCCCCAATTCACTTTTCTCCTTGATGAGTAAAAGAAAAACTCTTTTATTGCTATGCAATCCCTCCCTCCAAGTCCAGTGCTCTGTGCAGCCTTCATTCTGGACTCCTGTCATGACAATAATACCTAATCATATATCCCTTTTAAACAGTTCTCTCCCTCATCTGCTGAAATGCAGTATACATCATTCCTCCCCTTCTTGTCTTCCCTCAACCCCAATGTCAGGCCTGTTTTACAATAGTGGCCCTATGCAATATTTGTCCTTTTGTGACCGAGATTTTTCAACTTAGCATAATGTCTTCTAGTGTCATCCACTTAGCATAGTATTTCATGAGTTCCTTGTTTTTCGACGCTGCATAGTATTCCATTGTATACATATATCAGAGCTTCTCTATCCATTCATTTATTGATGGGCACTTGGGTTGTTTCCAGCTCTTTGCTATTGTGAACAAAGTCGCAATAAACATGGGTGTGCATTGCAATGGGCTCTTGTGTATCAGGAAGTGTGAGGATAGCACAGGATAGAACAGGGTTCAGATCTTTTGTTCATAGGGTTGCTATGGGTCATACTCAACTCAGTGGTACCTAACAACAACAACAACAACAACAACAATGGGCTTAGGAGTTTAGGCAATGATAAGAATAGCACAGAATAGGACAGGCTCAGATCTGTTTTTTGTAGGGTTGCTATGAATCATAATAGCATCTAACAACAACAGATGACACAGAAGGAAATGACTTTTCTCTCTCAGAATGATTGATTGATGGGTTTCAACTGTCAAAGAGATGCAACTTTTGGGTTAGCAGGGAAGCTCCCAACTTTCCCCTCTACCAGGGCTCCCTTGTTGTTGTTATGTGCCGTCAAGTTGCTTGGGACTCATAGCGACCCTATGTACAAGAGCCCTAAATGCTGTTCTATCCTGTGCCAACCTCGTCGTCTCCGACACACTCATTCCCACCACTCCATTCACAGAATCGATCCATCTCATCAAGGGTCTTTCTCTCCTGCGCCGCCCCTCCACTCTTCCAAACATGATGACCCTCTGCAAGGACCAGTCCCTCCTTGCAACATGCCCACCCAAAGTATGTCAGATGAAGCCTCACAATCTGTGACTCCAAGGAGCATTCGGGCTTCACCCTCTCCAGGACAAACCTGTTTGTTCTCCTAGCAGTCCATGGTATATTCAACACTCTTCTCCAGCACCACAGCTCAAAGGCAAGAGCTAATAAGTGGCAAAAAGAATCACGTATTGACAGGTTACCATGAGCTAGGATCTCTTCTAAACCCCTTTAATGATGTCTTGCCATTTAACGACCTACGGGCTTGGTTGTTGCGTGCTGCTGAGGCAGCTCTCACTCACGGCTACCCGGTGTGCAACAGCGTGGATCCCTGCCCAAGCCTGCTGCTGCGCCTTCAGCATTATCCCTGCTTTCACCCAAAGCATTTCCTTTTTCTGAATGAAACAATTCCTTCACTCAGGCCACCCTCTGCCAACCTGAGATACATCAGTCAGCTAGCTCTGCTTGCCTACATGTCCTGAACAGGGAGCAAAAAACGGCTATATTGAAAAGGGAAGAGTCAACTGGTGATCCAATGGCATTCTTTATTGAAGAACTAGAGGCTAGGAAAGTCTTCATTAGAATGCGATTTCCAGGAGACCTCTTGGGGGGAAATGGAGCTCTTTACTAATTCATAATTAATAGCTTGTTTTTGGCTGAAGTCACAGTCGTTTGTTGCCGATTATTGAGAGGATAGAGGATGTTGGTCGTGAGGAACCTAGAGTAAATTGAAGAATATAAAATTTATTATTATTTTACTTGTCTTGAGTCATAGAGTCAAACTGTAACAAAACAAGACAGACAGACAGACAGACAAGCATGCCAAGCCAGGTTACGACTAGTTCAACCCTACTGAGAAGACTGGGGGGCAGGTCAAAGGCACATCAAGGTCAAAGGCACATCAAGGTCAAAGCACATCAAGCCACTCACCTATAAGATCCCAGTGGGTTTAATGAATGGCAACAACCATATTAAATGAAAATATGAGACTAAAAACCCAAATCAATTGCCATCATGTCAATCCCAACTCACGGAAAACCCTTGTGTGCAGAGTAGAACTACAAATTCCTAGTGTGTGAATGCTTTGAACTTTTGGAAGAAGATTGCCAAGATTTTCTTTAAAGGCACCTGCTGGTAGGTTTGACCCATCACATTTTGAGTTAAGAATTAAACCTGTAACGGTTTATATGACCCAGAGTCTCCAACTAGAATGTTATTCTTTTCAAAATGAATTTAACATTTAGCTGGCCTCTGGTGGGTCCCAAGATCCCTCTTGGGTTTTGTACCTCATGTTCTAGGTCAGAAAAGACATTTCTGAACAATCAGTAGAATGGAGAAATACTGGCTTTGATTTGAAGAATTGGGTGAACTATCTTAGACAGTAACCCTGGTATGTCCACTTGCTGTACAGAGATAACTCGTGGTTGCTGTGAAGCCGAACACTGTGACACTGGTAAGTCAAATGTGAGAATGGTTACCCATGGTGGACAGTATTTGGTGGAGCTCCCTGATTAAAACAAGCTTGGATGCAGGAGTGGCATCCACTTCCATAATAGCTTGCCTCTGGAAACCCTATGAACCTAGAGAAAGGACAAATGTTACACAGGAGGTGTCCAGGACTTTTGTTCATAAGGTTACTATGAGTCGCCTGTGACTCGATGGCACTTAACAACAACAACAAACAACAACAACAACAACAACAACAACATCTAAGCTGACTTTCTAATGGAAACCAGGCTGCTTCTTAGAGGTAAGGAGGGCGAAACTTTGTCTTACATACTTTGGGCAAGCTGTCAGGAGGGTCAGTCCTTGGAAAAGGACATCATGCTGCAAAAAAGTGGAGGGTCAGAGAAAAAGAGAAAGACCCTTCACAGACAGGACCGACTATGATGATGGCTCAAGGATAAGAGATGGCGAGGACGGGATGGGAGAGCGTCAAGTGCTGATCTCTTGTTCATTGGGTCACAGGATTACTATGACTTGTAGTCAACTTGATGGAACTCAAAAACAATAGGAATAGCAGTTGCATTTCTTCTGCAGCCAAAGATATTTTAAAAAAAATTTTAGTGTTTCGTTTTTACATTTATAGCAGAAGATAATGATGTGTAAGAACCAGACAAAATTAGAAAAGAAATGAACATTTTGAATACTTTTTCTAATCAAGTGAAATGCAAGTGAACATTTAAAATTCTGACCACTAATTATTGAGGATGGGTTTTAGAAATAAAGAATAAGCAGGTCATGAAATGAATTATGGCTAAAGTAATACCTTTACTTGTGTATCGACTAAGTATTAAACCCTTAATAAGCTTTCTAAATAGCTTTCAACTTTTATCTCATTTTCATTCCCTACTGTTTACATTTGGAGCTCTGGTGGCCTAGCAGTAAGAAGCTGTGCTGTAACCCCAAAGGTTTGACTCTACCAGCTTCTCTGTCGGAGAAGGATGGACAGTCTCCTCCCATGTGATTTGCTGTCTGAGAAACCCTGCTGGAGGGTCAGCTATGAGTTGGTTCTGACTCAGTGGAACAAAACAACTGTTTACAATTGTAACTCATGACTTAGCTGGTTTTTTTTACAATCACCTGACAAACTCCTGTCTTTTTTAAAATTTTATACTAGTTTACTTACAAAATTCAATTACATTGTTTTTGAGAACAGATTACAAATACCTGTCTTCAGCATTGCCCTTCTGTGATTATAAATCTATTCTACCAGAATGATTGGGAAATGCTAGAGTTCTCCTAAGGAGCTCTGGTGATGCAGTGGTTAAATGCTTGTCAGCAACTTAAAAGACTGGAGGTTTGAACCTACCACTTACCCCAGGGGAGGAAAACATGGAAGTCCATTTCCACACAGAGTTATAGTTTCAGAAACCTCACAGGGCAGGCAGTTCTATTCTGTGCTGTAGTTTTACTGTAAGTTGGAGTCAACTCAACACTAATGCGTTAACTTCATGTGAATTGTCTCAATCCTCTGTGGAAATCTTATCCCCTTTGTCACTATTTATTTCACTGTTTAGTTAGTGGGCTCAAACATGTGAGAGATGATGAAGATGGCATAGGATAGGATCGTTGTTTAGATCATTGTTCACAGGGTCACTGTGAGTTGTCCGTTCAGAGATGGTCAGACCTTAGGCAAATGGACAAATGTGAGGAAAAGAGGGGTTTGCTTATGGCTTCTCTGAAAACTTCTTTTACATAATGTGAGCCAAGAAGCTTGCTCATCTAGATATTTTATGCTTTTGCAAGAGAAGTCTGGCTCTACACAAAGTTAAAGATAGCAAAGCAGCAGAACAAAAAGAAAGAGTCTAGTGACTGATGACATCACTGGGCTGCAGAATCAATGAAAGCAGACATAATACTGTAGACATAATACAAGAATTTATTGATCCATCAATTTGACTGGGGAGTCTGTAATTTGCTACAGAAAATATGTCAGTAGAAATGATGTTCTTACTGTAAAATCTGATCAAGACCTGTTTGCTATTATAAACCCTTCAGTAATCTTTAACATAGTGGTTAAAGCCTCATTTAGGCTTAACGATCTACCCAATTTCCCAACACTTTCCTTCTCAAATTGTCAAATAGGCATTCCAAAAACATACTGTTCTTTTAGCTCCAGTCAGGAATGGAGGCTGACACATCAATACACATATAAGTTTATATAAAGGAATACACATGCACACACATATTTATACATTGATTAATCTGTTGAAGACATTTAGGTTTCCACCTGTTGGCTACTGTGAACAGTGCTATAAAAAACACTGGTCTACATGTGTCTGTCTGTATTGCTGTCTTCAAGAGTCTTGGGTATAAAACTTAAGTATGGATGCTTGGTTAAACGGTAGCTACATTTTTAACTTATTGAGGAATCACCACACAATTTTCCACAGTGGCCGTACCATTTTGTATTCATATCAACAATGAAAAACAGCTCTGTTGGCTTAGTGGTAAGGAGTTGTACTGCAATCACAAAGGCAGGTGGTTCAAATCCATGAGTTTGAGCTCTGGTCGTTTAGTGGTAAGGAGTTGTGTTGCCAACCCAAAGGCATGTGGTTCAAATCCGCTAGCTGCTCTGAGGGAGAAAGATGGTAATCTCCTCTTGTGATGATGCAGAACCCTGTGGCACTGATGTGCCAAATGTGATAAATGGTCACCCATGGTGGACAGTGTTTGGTGGAGCTCCCTGATTAAAACAAGCTTGGAAGCAGGAGTGGCATCCACTTCCTAAATAGCTTGCCTCAGGAAACCCTATGAACTTGGAGAAATGATGAAAGTTACAGAAGTGTTCAGGTCTTTTGTTTGTAGGGTCACTATGAGTCTTCTATGACTCAATGGCACTTAACAACAACAACCACCACCCACTAGAGGGTCATCTGTGAATAGATTTCAGCTCAGCAGTATGTAACATCAGCTCTGTGGGAGAAAGATGGACACTCTCCTGCATAATTTACAGCTTTGAAAACTCCCTGGAAGGTCAGCTGTGAGTGGATCCCAACTCAACGCAATGAGTGAGGAAGTGAGTGACTATCAATGGATGAGGGCTTCTGCTTTCGCTACATCTTTGCCAGCATTTGGGCTTTTTATCTTCTTTTGATTTTAGCTATCCTAGCGGGAGTGAAGAAAACTACAGTGGGTTAATGGGTGAAGAGCTGCTCTCCCAACACAAAGACAGGTGGTTGAGTCCATCAGCTGCTCTGCAGGAGAAAGACAGACCATCTCCTCCTATGCAGATTACAATCTCTGAAACAACCCTGGAGGATCAACCATAAGTCAGTTCTGAATCTATGGCAATTGGTTGAATTACATTAAATTGAACAGCTAGTACGTGAATAAAATTTACAAAGGCCTAGTGTTAGAAAACCAAAATGGAAGAACTTGGTAGGCATCTCTTAAGATAAAAGAACTGAAAATAAAATTTAAGCCTTAAGTTGCAGTAGTAAAGGATTCCAAAAGGAAAGTGTCAAAAAATGCTGGAAACCTCAAAAGAGGATGGAAGGAGTTACCGTACTGAAAAGAACTGGTAACGATTAAGCCATCTTAGGAGTTAGTATGTGATAAAAACCACACCGAGGTTGGAAGGAAGAAGTCCAAGTTGCATTGAAGGCTTTGGTGAAAAGCAAGACTGTAGGAACTGAACTTAATAAAGCTCTGGTGATGGCCTCGTCTGGAGGGACTCGAACTGGTAACTCAAAGGCTAGGACTCTCAGCTCTACTAATAGCATGGCAGGAAGAAGATGGGTGACCTAATATACGATTCACGGCCTCACAAACCCACTGGAGGGTCAGCTATGAATCAAGAGGTGAAGAAGCTATGGGAAAGCTCAGCACATCGAGTACAGACAGATGTACAGAGCTGAGACCTGAATGGTTAGAATGGAAAGAAAAGACAGAAGCTGTCTAAGGTCAGAAGCACTTGAACTCCAACTCTGTTGTCCATGTTGTGTTGTTAGATGCTGTCAAGTGGACTTCAACTCATGAAAACCCTATGAACCTTAGTCATGAAAGTATTTGCTTTTTGAAATTGTAAAGTGATCTCTGGCAGCAGATTGGCCCACTACAATCCATCAGTTGGCCTTCTTGATTGCTGTCTCATTCAGTAGACTAATTGACAACTTTAATGTCTTCATTGGTCATGGAAAGCCCTGGCAGACTTTCCCACTTCATACTGTCCTGTACTAACTAAAGGTTGCACATCTCCAGCAGGTAGACTGTATGTGGCACCACAGGAGAAAGGTGGACAGTCCCCTCCAGACTGATATATGATTTAGAGCCTCCGAAAGTCACTGTGAGGAGAAACAGACTTGGTAACAGAGAGTTATGAGTTTCATTTATCACAACAGGACTGTAGTCCTCAAAGAGATATCTTTGCCCTTTAGCACTTTCAAGAGGTCTTGGGCTTTTTCACTCCTGCCCCAGCAGACTGGCCAATACAATGTTGTCATTAAGTGCCATCAAGTCAAGACAGAATAGAACGGGTGCATTCAAATTGTGGCATTGGTGAGAAATACTGATATCATGGACTTCCAGAAGAATGAACAGGTCAATCTTAGTAGAAATCGAACTAGAATGTTTCACATGAGTGAGGTTATGAAACTTTTACTTAACACCGGTGGTACCAGCAGTCAGGAAATAAGGAAATACACTGCACTAGGAAAATCTGCCTTTAGGGACCTCTCCAAATTATTGAGGAATAATTATGCCTCTTTTAGGACTAAGGTGTGTCTAATTCAGACCATGGTCTTTCTGATTACTTGCTATTCATCTGAGAGCTGGACAATGAATAAGGATGACAGAAAAAAGAATTGATGTCTTTGAGCTGTGGTGGTGAAGAGCACTGAACATCCCATGGACAGCCAAGAGAACAAACAGATATGTCTTGGAGAGGGTGCAGCCGGAGTGTTCTTTGGAAGCAGGTATGATGAGACTTTACCTCATCAACTTTGGGCATGTTGCTAGGAGGGGCTACTGCTTGGAGAAGGACATGATGCTGGGAAGGGTGAAGGGTTGTTGAAGGAAAGGAAGACCCTCAACCAGGTGGACTGACATGGTGACTGCTGCAACAGGCTCTTGTGTGTCAGGAAGTGTAAGGATGGAACGGGATAGGACTGGGTTCAGATCTTTTGTTCATAGGGTCGCTATGAGTTGTACTCAACTTGATGGCATCTAACAACAACAGCAATAACGGCAACAACTTTAGATACACTAGAAGAGATTGTTAGAAAAGTCACATTTTGGCTAACGTCATGAGCTGAATTGTGTTTCCCCTAAAATGAGTCAACTTGGCTGGACTGTAAAGACCTGTGCAGATTGTTCTGCTGGGTTTTTTACTAGCTTGGTGCCCTATTATCTCTTCTTTCTGCTTTTGTTTCTTCCATTTGTAATGGAGAGGTCTACCTGATGCCTGTTCCATCATTGTCCTTTGAAAACAGGTAACCTGTGTCTAGAGTCAAGGATGAAGACTCTTCTTCTAAGGTGAAATTTGGACCGGAAGTTGATTTAAGACTTTTTGGTAGATACAATGGAGTGAAAGTTTTTTACTCAAGGCTAGGAAATGTATTTTTGGGAACAAAAGGGTGAAATGTCATAAACAGATTCATGTTTCTTCAAAATGTGTCAGATTGGCTAGATGGTGATTCTCGGTGATTTTGCAATGCTGTAAGAATGCAAGTTGGCAGTTAAATGTTCAGCCTTTGATATGTGTTCTCATGTGACCAGCCAATCAGGTGTTAGGGGATTAGGATATGACATAAGATCCTTCCTCAACTCTTAGCCCTGATCTATCGGGTGTTTTTCCAGGACGTGCCCTGCATCACTTTATATCTTACAGGAGACAAGGAGACACAGCAGAGGCAGGACCTTGGTACAACTAAGAAGAAAGAAGAGTGGAGCACATCTTTTGGACCTGGGTCCTTGTGTTGAGAATCTCCTAGATCCAGAGGGAAGAGTGATGCCAAGATATACAGCAATCTCCAAGGAACACTGAGCCAGCCTACAGATGTTGAAGGGAGACAAAGAATTTTCCCCACAGGCCACAGAGAAAGGCTTTTCCTAGAGCTGGTGCCCTGAATTCAGACTTCTGGTTCCCTAAACTGTGTGAGAATATTTTTGTTGTTATTGTTGTTAAAGCCACCCATTTGTGGAATTTCTAGTCACAAGGTATAGTGAGGCAGTTGGTAAAGGAGAGGGTTAACAAGTAGAAGGAGAACCTCAATGAGATGGACTGACACAAAGTGGAAACAAGCATACGGATAGCGACACAGCACAGATTGGGCAAGGTTTGGTTGGGCTGTACAGGAAGTGACCAGGAGTTTGATCAGACTGGATGGAGTCGAGCGGCACCACATACAAAACCCGAGTGAATCTTGAACATATGCTGAGTCAGATAAGCCAGAGTTTAAGAAGAACGAATATTGTATTAGTCTGTTTATGTGAAATATTTAGATTAAAAATTAGAGATTTCAAGGAAGGATGGGAAGGTGTAAGAGGGAATTATTACATAGATGAGTACAGAGTTTCTCTTTGGAGTTATAAAGACTTTTTGGAAACATACTAGTGATGATTGTATATAACGTAGATAAATGAGTTAATACCACTCAACTGTACACTTTGAAACTATTAAAATGGTAAATTTTTAAGGTTATAAACCAATCAAGAAATAAAACCAGAAAAAGAAACAATTAATTAAGGGATGAGAAGAGATAAAGATGGCAACCAATTAAGAAGTGGAGAAAAAAAAAAGGAGCAAGTGAGATTTCCACGAGCTGTGTGACAAATCAAGTAATGGTAATTTTATAGAAATGGAGCTTTTGGTTGAACTCCAGTCAAACCTATTTCAATCCTCCATGAACAGTAAGATGGGGGTTTGCCTTCTCAGCTACTGTTGTTGCCAAGACTACTGTGTTTAAGGCTACTACTGCGGAGGGGTGACTGAAACCCAACCCAGTGAAACCTGACTCATTGCCATCAAGCTGATTCTCATTCATAGTGACTCCTCAGGGGGCTGCCAAGGCTGTTAGCAGTAATGGGGCCAGATTCTTGTCCTGCTTCCTTAGAGATACTGGTTGGGTTTTGTAGGTTGGGTTTGTTGTTTTGTTTTTTTTTTAAAATTTATATTGGTTTGCATACAGTATTGTCCTCATTCACGTTCACTGTGTTTAGAGCACCTATTGTCATTGTTAGGTGCTGTTGAGTCCTTTATGAATCTTAGAGACCCTGTGCTCCAAACTGCTGCCTTTGGGTAACAGCTCACAACAAGACCCCTTAGCCAGGACTCTCTTTGCTTCTCTTTGTTGTTGGATACCTTAAAGTTGATTCCGACTCACAGAGTTTTCTTCTGATGGAATGGAACTGCCTCACAGGGTTTTCTTAGCTGTGATGTTTAGAGATAACCCAAAGAGCCACTGTTGTTGCATGGACCGCAGAGCTGGGACTGACCCACAGCTGACCCTCCAATGGGCTTTCAGAGGCAGCAAATGACACAGGTGGAGATCTTTCCTTTCTCCGGTGGAGAAGCTGGTGGATTTGAACCACATGCTTTTGGGCTGGCAGTGCAATTCCTTACCATTAAGCCAACAGGTAGGCTCAGATCATCAACATTTCTGACAGCTGTTGAATGCGTAACCATTTTATTGCCATGGTTCCTTCAAATGCACCTTGGGTGGTTATAAATCTTAAACGAATTTCCACAGTTGTGCAAACACTGACTTTACCAATTTTTGCCAGTGTTTTTATGGAGACAGTTAATTTTTTGAGTCCTTTTTTCTTCCACTCCAGAAGTTTTCTTTTCTCCTTCCTCTAAAATGTCCATTTTCTCAAGGCATTTGAAGATCCTAAACTTGGAAACCAGGATGTCTTAACTAAATTTCAATTCTAGTGTCTGGTCACCCCAGATCATTGGTGGTGGCTGTGTCCTGTCAAGTTGGAATCAAGCATACCTGTCTTCCCAGCGGTTTTCCAGACATTGTTAATTGTAAGAGAGAAGATTTCCCATTTTATCCCCTGTGAAGCAGCCAGTGGTATCAAACCATGTACCTTTGGGTTGGCACCGCCACCACCACCACCACCACCTCCTCCTCCTCCTCCTCCTCCTCTTCTTCTTCTTCTTCTTCTTCTTCTTCTTCTTCTTCTCCTTCTCCTTCTCCTTCTTCCTTCTTCCTTCTTCCTTCTTCCTTCTTCTTTCTTCTTCCTTCTTCTTTCTTCTTCTTCTTTTTTTTAGGGGCCTTGTCTGGGGCAGCACAACTTCTTACCACTAAGCCACCAGAGTTTCTCTGACTCTCCTTCAGTTTATATTTTCTCTGCTCATCTTTAGAGACAGTGTAACTCTAAAGGCTAACTTCCAAACCCCACACAGTGTGGTCAAGGCCAAGTCCCTCCATGGTATGCAGCTGGCTTTGGCTTTCCCCGCCCGTAGTTTGGCTGAATCTCACATGTCCACCTCAGAGTGGCAGTGGGTGAGGACAGGAAGTGTTCTCCCTTATTTGTGAGCCAGAAACCAAACAACTTACCCTCTCCATGTGCTTTGCTCTCATTCATCCTCTTCCTCTTCTTCATCCTTTGTCTCTTCCTCCTCCTCTTCCTCTTCTTCAGACTCTGACTCTGACTCTGACTCTGACTCTGATTCGCTCACAGACTCTTGTTCTTCTGCATCTTTTTCCTCCTCTGCATCTTTTTTCTCCTCTTCAGCTCTGACTGCACTCACGATACTCACGGCCTCTGGTTCGCTTGTTTTTCCTCTGTGCATGTTCTCTTTGTCAAATGTCAATTGTGCTTTAAGGAACACGGCAGTTATGCTTGAAACAAGCAACTCTACGGTGGAGAAGACCAGTATGTATTGTGAAAGTAAATTCGAAGCAACCTGAATCCAAAAAGAGAAAGAAAATAATCCATAAATTTGAGATATTAATATACAAGTACAAAAAAATTTTAAAAAGAACAAAAATCAACAGTAAATCAAGAGCTAGCATTGCTACGTAGATCTTTCTCTCTCTCTCTCCTTCTCCCTTTCTCCCTGCCTCCCCCCACCCCCTTAGAAGTGGTGGGAAGCTGCATCTCTTAGGAGAAATTGGAAGGGAATGCAAAAAACAGTAGGTCCATGGGGTGGGACTTGTAGCAGGAGCCGAAAAGAGGGTCCTAGGAATGCAGGGGGACCAGACCACAACCAATCTCACACATCCCTAGGCTGGGCGGGGCTCTGATCAGTCTCATGAGATATGAGCCAGTGAAGGTGGTACCAGGGCTTGTGGCTTGGTCTCTGCGGGCGCCACACCAAGAGACAGGCTCTACCCCTGACTTTCCAGGGGTGCTCTCCCCCTACTTTTTTTCCTCTCTCTTTAACTCTTTTGCATGGTACACTCTACCTCGCCCCAGCTGTGTCTTTGATCTGATTGCCTTAAGGCACCGTTTTTTTCTATTTGTTTCGCTAAGTTGCTGCTGTGCGTGCGTGTCCACATATCTACAGTCACCTCAACTCACCCTCTGGTGGAAAAATCGTAGCCAGTGATGAAGAGGTAAGGAGAAGTCTGGTTTTAGTGTATACGTGATCCAAATGTAGGTATAAAACACCCGGAGATGCTGGAGGAAGATGGTCACGTGTACACGGAGGCGTAGCCTGGAGACACACTGCCTGGTGAAGTCAGAGAACACTGGACGCTAGCAACAACTCCAAGTGACCGGGAAGCAGTGCTCTTTTTGGAATCTTTGAGATGACATGGCCCTGCCCATCTCTGATTCTGGACTCCTGGCAGCCAGAACTCTGAGAGAATGTTGTTTTAGTCTCCCAGTTTGTGTCATGGACTTTGTTCGGGATGGCAACCCTAAAGGAACACACCATGATGTATCTTGTTGTTTGCATTGGAGTTGGAACCGAACAATATGACCCTCCAGTGGGTTTTAAGAGGTTGCATATTATATAGGGAGGAGATTGCTCGTCCTTCCCCTGCCCCCAGCAGCTGGCGGATTTGAACCACATGCCTTTGAGATTACAGCACAGCTTCCTACCACTAGGCCACTGTTACAGGCATTTTCCACTGGCTGCATTAGGAGAGAAGGGTTGAGCTCTCTTTTACACTAACTACTCCAGCCCATGTTAACCACACATGAATGCCTCTTTCTTTTCAGCCTCCCACAAAAGACACACTTAGCGTTTTCATTAACGTGGCCAGCTGAAGCTGTGACGTACATATGCTGTTGTTCGGTGCCGTCTAGTGAGAACTGACTCATAGCTGACCCTCCAGTAGGTTTTCAGAGGCGGTAAATCACACAGGAGGAGACTGCTCCCCTTTCTCCCACGGACCCCTCGAGTGGTACAGTGCGCCTCTGAAAAAGCAGTGTAACTCCTCACCACCTTCACATACACACACAGAGAACATTTCCCCCAGACATTAGTAATTTCCCTCTTTTTGTTCCATCTGATGCATTTGATTTGCCTTTTTAAGTGTGTATGCATTTTAAAAAATGCATTGCTCCTTCATTCTCCTTTATCTTTGTCTAAGGAGGTGCCACTGCTGGCTGGAGTAGACAGAGAAGATGTCTAACTACTTTTGTCTAGAACTCCAAGCTGACCAATGGAAAAGAAAAAAGAGAAACATGAGAAAAAGCATTTTCTTATTTCATCTTGTATAAAGCATAGAGAAGGCTGACCTAAAGTAACTGAAGACCTAATTGTAATTCCAACAGATTGGAAGAGATTCATATTTGTTCCCATTCCCAAGAGAGATTATCCAAAGAATGTGGAAGGTACTGAACAATATAATTAATATCACAAGCAAGAAAAATACTGCTGAAGATCATTCAAAAATGGCTAGAACAGGATCTAGATAAGGAACTACCGGAAGTTCAAGCAGGATTTACAAAAGGCCATGGCACCAGGGATATCATTGCTGATGTCAGATGGATCCCGGCTGAAAGTAAAGAATATCAAAAGAATGTCTATTTGTGCTTTTAACTATGCAAAAGCATCTGACTGTGTGGATCATAAGAAGTATGGCTAACATTGAGAAGAATGGAATCCTAGAGCTCTTAATTGTGATTATGTGAAACATATACCTAGACCAAGAGGCTGTTGTGTGAACACAGCAAGAGAATACTACATGGTTTAAAATTAAGAAGGGAGTGTGTCAGGGTTGAAGTCTCTCTTCATACATAGTCAATCTATATGCTGAGCAAATTGTTTGAGAAGCTAGACTCTGTGAAGAAGAGGAATGTGGCATCAGGATTGGAGGGTGAATCACCAATAACCTGCATTATGCAGACGACACAGCCTTGGCTGCTGAAAGTGACTTGAAGCACTTGTTGCAGAAGATCAAAGAATATAGGCTTCAATATGGAATGCATCTCAATGTCAAGAAAACAAAGATTCTTACCACCGGACCAGTTGGCAACATCACGATAAATGGTGAAAAGATTGAAACTGTCAACAACCTCATCTTTCTTGGATCCACAGTTAACACTGTTGGTACCAGCAGTCAGGATATCAGGAGACATATTGTACTGGAAAAGTCGGCAGTTAGGGACTTCTCTAACTTGTTGAGGAGTAATGATGTCAGTTTGAGGACTAAGGTGCTTCTGATCCAGAGCATGGTCTTTTGAATCACTTGTTATGCATCTGAGATCTGGACAATGAATAAGGATGACAGAAGAAGAATTGATGCCTTTGAACTGTGGTGTTGGAGAAGAGCAATGAACATTCTATGGACTGTCAAAAGAATAAATATATCTTGGGTGCTCTTTGGAGGCAAAGATGATGAGGCTTTGTCTCACATACTTTGGAAACATTGCTAGGAAGGACTATTCCTTGAAGAGGGACACAATGCTTGGAAAGGTAGAGGGAAAACTTGACCAGGTAGACTGACACAGTGACTGTCACAATGGGCTCTAAGGTGTCAGGAAGTGTGAAAATGGCACAAGATAGGCCAGGGTTCAGATCTGTTGTTCAGAGAGTTACTATATGTCGTATGTGATGGCAGCTAACAACAACAAAAACTGGATTATCATTATAAGAAGATAACATTGCAGTTTTGCCCTCTTTGGAGTCAACTAGAATGCCCCAAACAACAACAGCAACAACAGCAACGCCAACAACAACAGAAGAACAGATTGAATCATGGGGAAAATCCTCTATAAGATCCAGAGCTGGAGGCGTCATACTTGGACTCATAATTGAACATAACACAAACTGGGTAATTAAAACAACAGAAGTTTATTCTAACAGTTCTGGGTGCCCAAAGTCCAGAATCCAGGCGGACAGAGCCATGCTGATTCAGAAGGCTCCAAAGGAGAGATGCTTCCTTGGCAAGACAATACCTCATGCTGAAAAGACCACCTATTGATGGCAAAAATAAAACCCAACCCCTATCCACAGGAGAGTGCCCTCCTTGCTTCTGGGGAGCAGCCCCCCATTTCCCTTAGAGAATGTCTAGGCTTTAAAAGCTTGCTACCTTGCCAACATCTGGAAATCTTGCCCATATGTTCACTTTCTTGCAGAGTATCTGTAACAAATTTACCACCTTGCTAGGTCCCATCCACCATCATTTTTCATCACTGTTTACTCCTATTTCCTGAGTAGCACTTTGCTAATTCTTAGTGGGTTGCCAACAAGCCAGGGCAGGTTGAGGTTCAGGATCTCCCTCCAGTTAACACCGTAAACTGGGATTATAAACAACAGAACGTAATATTCTCACATGCTGGAGACTGGAAGTCTGAAATCAACATGTCATCAAGGTTGGTTCTTTGTTACATGTGCCCTGGTCTATATACCAAGAAACTCAGAAGACAGCTACCTGGCCAAACGATTGGGAGAGATCCACATCTGTGCTCATTTCAAAGAAAGGTGATAGAAAAGAAGGCAGAAATTGTCAAACACTATTACTAACATCAGTTGAAAATATCATGGCTTAGATCAGGTGCACCCTAGTCTTTAATATCATTGCTCTTTAGCACTTTGGAGAAGTCCTTGATTTTCTCTTTCTTCTGAATGTCTCAGTAGATTTTCCCCAATGCATCATGTATTTTGATTTCTTGACTGTTGATACTCTGAGTGTTGATTGCGGATCAAAGCAACATGAAATTGTTGACCACTTCAATCTTTTCTGTATCTAATCATGATTTTGCCTATTGGTCTGGTGGTGAGAATTTTTGTTTCCTTGATGTTTAGATGTAATTCGTATTAAATACCATAGCCTTTGATCTTCAACAGCAAGTGCTCATGTTTCATTTTTGGCAAGCAAGGTTGTGCTGTCTGCTAATGCAGATTGTTGATGAGTCTTCCTCCAAACCTGATGCTATCTTCTCCTTCATTATGGTCCAGTTTCTTGAGTGATTTTTCTCAGCATACAGATGAAATAGGTACGAAGAAAGAAAACAACTCTGAATCTTAAATCATACGATATTTTCTTGTTCTGTGTGGACAACTGCTTCTTCGTTTATGTAGAATTTTTACATGGATACAGGTGAGTGTTCTGAGGCTCCTAGTCTTCTCAGTCTTATCCATAATTTGTTCTAATCCACATAGTCAAATGTTCTTGCATAATCAATAAAACACCAGCGAACCTCTTTCTGTTATTCTTTGCTTTCAGCCAATGTTCATGTGCTATCAACAGTGATAACCCTTGTTCCACGGCCTCTTCTGAATCCAACTTGAACTTCTGGCAGTTCCCTGATGATGTACAATTCCAGCCATTTAAAAAGAATCTTCAGCAAGATTTTACTTGCAGGTGATATTAATGACATTTTTTGAGAATGTCCCCATTTTTTTGAATAACTATAGTATTTTCTGTTGCTTCCTATGCATCTGAAAGTTGGACCCTGAGTAAGGATGACAGAAGGAGAATTAATGCCTTTGAATTGTGGTGCTGGAGAGGAGTATTGTGTATTCCATGGACTGTCAAAAGAACCCAATTCTGTCCTGGAGATAGTGCAACTTGGGGGCTGTTCCTAAGAGGCAAAGATGGTAAAACTTGGTCTTACACATATTGGGCATGTTTTCAGGAGGAAAAGGACATCATTCCAGGAAAGGTGAAGGGTCAGGGAAGGAAGAGATGACCCTTAACAAGATGGATTGACCCTGTGACTTTAACAACTGATTTGGGCATTTCGGAAATGGTGATACTGTGCAGGAGAGGGTAAGGTTCATATCTTTTGTTCATAGAGTTCTTATGAGTAGTGTTAAGTTGACTTGCTGGCACCTAATAACAATAACAACAAAAAGAAATTGTTCATCAAAACAACTTCAAATCGTTCAACACCAACATCACTAATATCACACACAAAATCTTGCTAAAGGTAGTTTAAAAATGGCTGCAGAATATGTTGACTGAGATCTATTAGAAGTTCAAGGTGGATTCAGAAGGACAGACTTCGTTGCTGATGTCAGAACTTGACTGAAGGCAGAGATTAACAAAGATGTTTATCTCTGCTTTATTGACTATACAAAGTTGCTCAACGTATATATCATATACAATTATAAATGAAATGGGAAAGAGTGGGAATTTCAGCACAGTAAACGATGCTTTGTGGGGATTTACTGCTTTCAGAGAATGAGAAATTAAAAACCTATACATAGCCCAAGCAGCAGTCATTCAAACAGAAATAATGGACCCTGTGTAGCTGAAAGCTAGGAAAGGTGTGCATCCGTGCTGTATCCTTTCACCATGGTTGTTAAATCTCCTTGCTGAGTAAGAAATATAAGAAGCTGTACTTGATGAAGAAGGTGGTATCAAGATTGGCTGAAGACTCATTGGTAACTTATAAAATGCACATGAAACACCTCTGCTTGCTGAAAAGGAATAGAATTTGAAACACTTAACTAAAGAAACTCAAGACCATATGCACTCTTCAGTATGGATTATGCTTCACCAAGAGGAAAACAAAAATCTTTACAACTGGATCAATCAACAACATCAACATAAGCAAAGAAAATATTAATGTTGTTGATGTTGTGCTTTAAAGACTAAGATGTATCTAACTCGAGCCATCGTACTTCCATTTGCTTCATGTTTGTGTGAGAGCCGGACAACAAATAAAGAAGAAGTGAAGCGTTTGAAGGACTCGGTTGTCAGTGAAGGTTGACTACACCACGGACAGCTAGAAAAATGGATGTACATGTCTTGGAAGAAGCACAATGAAGAAGGCAGGGCTTTATTTCATATTCTTTAAACATGGTATCGGGAGGGACTACACCCTAGTGAATGATATGTTAAGAAGAGGGTCGATGGAAAAGAGGTAGATTCTCAAAGAGCTGGATGGACACAGTGGTTGTAGTAGTGGCCTCCAGCCTCTCAATGATGGTGAGGATGACTGTTGTTGTTGTTGTTGTTGATGATGCGGGACTGAGAAGATTTCAGTCTCTTATACATAGATAGAGCCACTATGAATGAGAACTGAACTGGTGCTGGAGAAGAGTAGTGAATGTCCCATGGACTGCCAAAAGAATGAACAAATACATCTCGGAGCAGGTGCAATCCGGGTGATCCCAGAGGCGAAGGAGCGGAAACGAGCCAGGAGCCCTGGGAAAGAAGAGGCTCCATGACAATGTTTGAACTAAAAAGAGAGAAGGGAAACTCGGCAGGCGCTGCTTTATCTGAAAAGCTGGGAAGGCTGTAATTCTGTGAGCATGCTTCTTTTTCTGCTGGGCTAGAAAATCTGTAACCTTGTAGGAGTCCTCCCTTATCTAGGAGGCCAAGAAACGTCCAAACTCACAGAGCCGTGCCCTGCTGAAATGGTGAAGCGAACGCTGCTGCTTTAAAACCACCAGTGAGAAAGTAGCAGAACTGCTTTTTTGTCTATTTCCTATTAAACCCCCCCAACAAAGCAGTTCAAAGAACCCAGTCATTTTAAACAGAAGTCCCCTGGAGCTCTGCTAGTGTTATAAAGCTCTTCCTCTCACTATGAAGTTCAAGGTGATTTACTCCCAGCGTGTCTCCCCTGTGTCTCATCTTCCTGCAACAAAACTTTGTGTCTCACATGTTTTGGGCATGTTGTTCGGAGCTTCCAGTTCTTGGAAAGGGACAGCGCGCTTGGAAAGGTGGAGAAGCGAGGAAGACAGGAAACCCCTCGACGTGAAAGATTGGCACAGAGCCTGTAACAACGCGCTCAGGTCTATCAGAGATGATAAGGATGGTACAGGAAGGGGCAAGGTTCAGTCCATTGCTCACAGGATCGTTATGAGTCACAGGCTACTTGCTGGCATCTAACAAAAGACCGTCCCAACCAAAAAGTAAAGCACTTTTTCAGTGGCGAGTCTTGGTTTTCTAAGCATCCTATCATTTTAATGTCAAACAATGATAGTTTCAATCTCATTTTTCGGTTTCTTGCATCCTAAGATTTTAAAGAAAAGCAAAAATATAGTTTTCTTGTATGACCATTGCAAAAAAATTGGAGCAAATGAAATTTCTTTTTTCATTAATTTTAATGAAAGTTTACAAAGACTTAGGGTTTCCATTCATTCCTTGTTGCACTTTTCTCCCTGCCCTCTCCCTCCCCTCATTCACTCTTCTCTTTGAGAAGTAAAAGAAACACTCTTTCACTGTTATGTAATCCTTCCCCACAAGTCCACTGCACTGTGCAGCCATCATTCTGGACTCCTGTCATGACAATAATACCCAATCATATATCCCTTTTCAACAGTTCTCTCCCTCATCCTCATCTGTTTCAATGCAGTATACATCATTCATCCCCTCCCTCTCTGTCTTCCCTCAACCCCGCCATCAGTCCTGTTTTACAACAGTGGCCCTATGTAATATTTGTCCTTTTGTGACTAAGGTATTTCACTCAGCATAATGTCCTCCAGGGTCACCAATTTTGTATAATATTTCATGAGTTCCATGTTTTTCAATGCTGCATAGTATTCCATTGTGTGAATATACCAGAGCTTCTCTATCCATTCATTTCTTGATCAGGAAATGCAATTGACTTTTATACTCATATAATAAATAAGAGGAGTGCTCTGGTGTCACAGTCCAGAGAGAGCTGCATTGCTGACCTGAAGGTTAAGCTTTTCTGGTGGTTCAAATCTACCATTGACTCCTTGGAGAAAGATAAACAGTCTCTTTGGAACATCAATGGAAGGCGAGCTATACATTGGTTCCAACTTACCAACAATGAAAGAGATGCCACATTAAGATACTGGAAACCTTAGGTGCCTTTTTGCACACCTTATTCATGTCAACATTCTTATATCATTCACTGTTTAAAAACTTTAAAATTTTTATCTAGTTCTTATTAAATTTGGTACTTACCTGGTACCAAGGAATTCCTGCCGAAGCAATACCAAAGTTTACAAGTTCAGAGGTCAGTAGGCATAAACCACATATACTAAACATGGCACTCAGGATGCTCACCGCACAGGCAAATTTCATCTGTAGCAGACACGGAGAGAAAGCTAGCGATGAGGATTATAAACGGCTTTGGGATGAATCAGCCACTCAAAACTGAAGCTGCTATGTGACTTCCTGAAATCTTGCTACAGTTGTTATTAAGACTCCGCCTCTAACTCTTTCTGGGTTCTTGTAAGATTTAATTCAGACAAAGTGTTAACTTTTCTCTCCATTTAACAAATACTTTTACGGTGTCTTTAGGGCTACTGTTAGTTGCCATGGAGATGGTGACTACGGGATAACAATCAGTATTTTTGTAAAATTTTTTTTTAATTTTCTGATTGTATTATTTTTACATGTACTATCAAATCGGATCTGACTGGTACAGGAGGAGATTGCCCCCTCCTTCTCTAGCAGAGCATCTGGTGGATTTGAACCACGTACCTCTGGGATTGCAGTGCAATGTCTTGCCACTAGGCCACCAGAGCTCCCTAAAAATCAGTATTTTAACCAAGAAAGTTATAGCCTAATAGGAGAGAAAACATAATAAAAATTTTTAATTTAATAAAATGTAGTAACTGTCATGTTCTGGATAAGCTTAAAGTCTAGAGATTAACAACAGCGTCTTTCCTTTTCTATGGAGGAAGGATGTTGCAGGTCCTCCAGGGCTGACCCCCAGGCCTGACCGTTCCTTCAGAAAACCAATAATAATTATCTCCTGATAAGGAGACTGGATGAACAGATCCTGATAAGGCCCTGGGCATGATCTCACATTCACAGGACCTGTGCCCCCAGATTCCTGGGCAAATGATAACCCCCTCTAAATCTCCCCAACAGTCCCTATAAAAGAAAACTGCCTTTGTCTGCATGCCAATCAGGTCCTTTCTGTAAGCGATCACCTGGTGTCCCTCTCAGACCACTTACTAAAGGTCTGTTTGCTTCTTGGGACCATTTTATTCTCTTTCTCTCAATTATTTTTTTCTAACTTTCTATTTAAGTAACTTTTGTTGGAAACAACCCAGGTGCCCATCAACAAACGAATGGATAGAGAAGCTGTGGTATATTCACACAATGGAATACTATGCTGCATTGAAAAACAAGGAACTCATTCAATATTATTCAAAATGGGTGAGTCTGGAGGACATTATGCTGAGTGAACTATCTCAGTCGCAAAAGGACAAATATCGCATGGTGCCACTGCTGTAAAATGGGACTGATATCAGGGTGGGGGTAAGACTGGGAAAAACTGGATAAATTGTGTATACTGCACTGAAACAGATGAGGGACTGAATAATTTAAAAGCGATGTATAATAGGGTATTATGGTTATCACGGAGTCCACAATTAAGGTTGCATAGTGGAATGTACTTGGGGTGGTGGGAGGGGTGCGGGGGGGATTGTGTACCAGGGAGGGAGTCTTTCTTTTACTTTTGAAAGAGAGGAGCGAACTGGGGGGCAGGGGGAGAGGGATTCCTTGTTGCACTTTTCTCCCTGCCCTCTCCCTCCCCTCATTCACTCTTCTCTTTGAAAAGTAAAATAAAAATTTTTTCATTGTTATACTATCCTTCCCCCCAAGTCCACTCCACTATCATGACCTCCTGTCATGATAATAATATGTAACCATATATCGTTTTTAAACAGTTCTCTCCCTCATCTGTTTTAAATGGGCAATCTCCTCCTATGGGAAGCCAAACTTTATACCAAACATTATATGAAAACCCTTGTTCAGGAATTGAAGGAATTACAGATATATAAGTTAGGATTTCTCTTGTGGCAGATCCTAGAAAATGAGCTGTTTGTTCCCTGCAAGACAGGAGACAGCAAGGGGCCCCCTGTAGAGGGAGTGTTACTTCCTGAGCTAGAGTTCACCCTGAGGCATCAAGGTTAATAGTTAAGGGTAAACCAAATTCTTGCATTTGTAAACCCCTCCTTCCTGAGTCAAGCAGAAGGTTTTCAATAGAAAGAGCTTGGCTTCATTTGCATTTAATTCTCTTTGTGATTTACTTCCTGATAATTTTCAATAAAGACACAGAGAAGCTTGACTTGGGGTCTTCAGTGGAGAACTGCTGGCCCCCTGTTTTATGCTCTCTGCTCTATCACATTCCTGGCTGTTTGTCTCTTTATTAATAATTATAAAATTATTCCATTCTTTGGGACCCCTGGTCTGCAACATCCTCCCTTGTGATTTGTTGTTGTTATGTGCTGTCAAGTCGCCTGCGACTCATAGTGACCCTACTTTGTACAACAGCCCTAAACTACTCTGTCCTGTGCCAATCACACTCTCTCTGACACTCCCATCCCGATTATCAATCCACCTCATAGAGGGCCTTCCTCTCCTGTGCTGTCCCTCCATCCTCCCAAGCATGATGTCCTTATCCAAGGACCGGTCTCTCCTCACAACATGTCCAAAGTATGTTAGACGGAGCCTCAGAATCCTTGCTTCCAAGGAGCCAACCGGTTTAACCCTTTCCAGTATGAATCTGTTTGTTTTCCCAGCAGTCTATGGTACTCTCAATACTCTTCTCCAGCACCACAGCTCAAAGGCATCAATTCTCCTTCTATCCTCCTTGGTCATTGTCCAACACTCTGACGCATAACAAGTGATTGCAAAGACCATGGCCTGTATCAGACGCACCTTAGTCTCCAGAGAGACACCATTGCTCTTCAGTACTTTGGAGAGGTCCCTAACAGCAGACTTTCCCATGGCAATGCACCTTTTAATTTCCTGGCTACTGGTGCCAAGAGTGTTGACTGTGGAGCCAAGCAAACTAAAGCTGTGTACAATCTCAATCTCTTCACCATCCATCCTGATGCTGCCAGTTGGTCCAGTGGTGAGAATCTTTGTCTGCTACAGGGTCCAGCTATGGTTCATAGTACTCAACAACAACAGTGTAATAGTGCGTTCTGGCAGCTTACTTCATAGTTCTGAGTTGATGATAATGAGTTTAAGGTTTAGGTTGTTTATTTTTAGTGGAATTTCTGGACAAAACATATTGTTTTAACTTTAAATCTTTTAAGAGAACACCAGACTGCTATCCATAGAGGTTGCATCATTTTTCATTCTCACCTTTTACATTTCCACATTGTTTGCTGTTTTTTTATCCCAAAGAGATAAGAACTGTGATACAAATAGACATACACACACTCATGTTAATTTCAGCAATATTTATGATTGTGAAGAATTGGCGACAATTCAGGTATCCATCAACAGATAACTGGCTAAAGAAACTATGGTACATTCACAAAAAAGATCACTAAAAAGGATTGAGAATTTGTGGACTATTGCAGTAACTTGGATGAATCTAGACAAATTATGCGGAGCTATATAAGTAAGTTACTCATAAAAGGACCATTATGGTGTAAGCCAACTATTAAAAGCTACAGAGAGATTTACACACAGAATTAATCCTGGAGGGTTAATGGGGATGGGAAGGGAAGCAGGGGTGGGGGTATAAGCATTAATAAATAACTCTGATGAGAGAAGGAAAAATACCAACTAAGGGATTATTTTACATTAATTAATTATGTTGATCAATTTTAATCACTGCTAGAAAAGAAGATGTCTATGAATTATTGAGTGGAAAACCAATGTAATTTGCAAACTTTCATTCAAGTTCAAATAAAACATAAAAAGCTAAAATGAAAAAGAAGCCAGGCCGTTATACATGAAAGAGCTTTCATGAGGACATATTCTTAGGAAATACTAAATTATTTCATCTCCCTACATTTAAATACTTGGAAGAGGGTTTGCCCTTCACAAGTTGATGCAGAGGCAATAATTTCTCCTCCTATGAGGTGGATTGATTCAGTGACTGGGGTAATCAGGATTGATGTATTGGAGATGGTGCAATTAGCACAGGACAGAGCAGAGTTCTGGGCTGTTGTACATAGGGTCGCTATGAGTCACGAGCGACTCGACGGCACATAATAACAACTGTCTGTGTGAAGTCACATGTTCATCTTAGAACTTGCTCCAAATGCCCAGACCTACCCTCCATTTTGCAGTATTTCTTCTTAGGCATACACAAGCTAATCCCGAGATGAGGAACTAGAAATAAAACAGAAAACAGGTATTAACATGCTTCCTTAAGATGATCTCCTCAGTAAGTTTTCCGATTTTTTCCCCTTTCTAATGCCAGTGTCATTCCTGCAAGCTAAGGACCATGGTAAACTCTGAAGAAAGTACTTTTTGAAAAATAAAATCTCTAGGAAATGGATACACTATTTCTTTGCTACAGAATTGGAGAGATATTTTAAAGCCTTTACAAGATAGATAGACACCGTGGCCACACAAGGGCTCAAAAACGGTGCATGTGAGGATATTAGGAGACTGGACAGTCTTTGGTTCTTGCTGTTCCCAGGGTCTCTATGACTTGGAAGTGGCTCACTGTTATTCAACAATAACAGGACAACTTTTGTACTGGTACTAAGATCTGATAGTGGATTTTTAAAATTTATTTTTATTTTATTTTAATGAACATTTACAGAAACTTTGGATTTCCATTCATTCATTGTTGCATTTTTCTCCCTCCCCACCCCTGTCCACCCAATTCACTCTTCTCTTTGAAAAGTAAAATAAAAATTTTTTCATTGTTATACTATCCTTCCCCCCAAGTCCACTCCACTATCATGACCTCCTGTCATGATAATAATATGTAACCATATATCGTTTTTAAACAGTTCTCTCCCTCATCTGTTTTAATGCAGTATACATTATTTAACCCCTTTCTCAGACTCCCTTCAACCACAATGTCAGTCTCATTTTACAACAGTGGCACTATGCAGTATTTGTCCTTTTGTGACTGAGATATTTCACTCAGCATAATATCCTCCAGGGTCACCCATTTTGTATAATATGAAATTTCATGAGTTCTTTGTTTTTTAATGCAGCATAGTATTCCATTGTGTGGATATACCAGAGCTTCTCTATCCATTCAGTTGTTGATGGGCACTTAGGTTGTTTCCAACACTTTACTACTATGAACAAAGCCACAATAAACATGGGTGTGCATGTATCTGTTGGGTAGCTGTTAGGTTTATTTAGGGTATATTCCCAGTAGTATAATTCCTCGGTCAAATGGTATTTATATTTGCAACTTTTTGAGAAAGCACCATACAGCCTTCCATGGTGGTTGCACCATTTTACACTCCCGCCAACAGTGAATAAGGGTTCCAGTTTCTCTACAACCTCACCAACATTTGATGTTTGCTGCTCTGTTAAATTTTGCTGTTCTTACTGGGGTGAGATGTTTTCTCATAGTTGTTTTGAGACAGTGGTTTTAAGAGGAACATATGGTGTGCTTGAACTTGAAAGTCATCTAGTGATCCTGTCACCTGCTTTAGGAGCTAGGATGGTGCAGGAGAGTGCAGAGTCAGATCTGTTGTTCATGGGGCCACTGTGAGTTGTGGTAGACTCGATGACACCTAACAACAAGCCGTTCACCAACCACAATGTTATAGAAAGAACATGTCTTCAATAGGAGACTGTATCAGAGTTTGATCTAGAGTTATAGTCTAAAGAGAACATCATGCCCTTGTGTTTCCATCACCAGTGAACAAGAGTTAAAAGAATGGTTGTATCTCAAGAATCCATTTTCTCCTGTTCTGCATATAGAACCGAAGCAGCTCTGTCTCACATTCCTTGGGCACGTGGACAGGAGGGACCAGTCCTAGGAGGAGGACGCCAAGTGTGGAAAGGCAGAAGGACGGCACAGGGTAGGAAGACCTCAGATGAGACTGATACAGTAACTGGAGAAATGGGAGTAGGTGTGTAGAGGTAGTGAGATTTGGCTCAGCATAGAGCAGAATTCAGAGTTATTGTACATAGGGTCGCTATGAGTCACAAGTGACTTGACGGCACATAACAACAACATTTCCTCCTTAGTAGTATATCTATTTTGTCTTTCCACCTGCCTGTGGCATGAACCAAAAACAACTCAAGTGTATATATAAAGAAGGATTGTTGTTAGGTGCCCTCAAGTTGAGTACAACTCATAGTGACCTTATGAGCAATACATTTCAACCCTGTCTTATTCTGTGACATCCTCATCGTCTCTGACACACTTGAACTCACTGCTGTAGTCTCTGTGTCAACTGATTTTGCGGAGGGACCTCTTCTTTTTTGCTGACCCTCCACCTTTCCAAGCATGATGTCTTTTCCCAGGGAATAGTCCTTCTTCATAATATGCCCAAAATATATGAGAGGAAGCTTTGCCATCCTTGCTTCCAAGGAGCATTCTGGCTGCACTTTCTCCAAGATCTATGTGTTTGTTTTTTTGCAATCTGTGGGATATTCAGCACTCTTCTCCAACACTACAGTTCAAAGGCATTAATTCCTCTGTTATCCTAATTCATTGTCCAGCTCTCAGCAGCATAGCAAGTGCCCTCAATCAGGGGCACCTTAGTCCTCAAACTGACATCATCACTCCTTGATAATTTGGAGAAGTTTCTGACCACAGACTTTTCCAGTGAAATACATCTCCTGATTGTGAAACCAAGCAGGATGAAATAGTTGACAGTCTCAATATTTTCTCCATCTATCATGATGTTGCCTATTGGGTTCCTCTCCCCTTTAATGTTGAAATGCAATCCATATTGAAGGCTGTCTTCCTTGATCTTCTGCAGCAAGAGCCTTATGTCTTTCTTACTTTGAGCAAGCAAGATTGTGTCATCTGCATAACACAGGTTATCGGTGAGTTTTTCCTCTAATTCTGATGCTGCATTCATCTTCATAGTGTTCACCTTCTTGAATATTTTGCTCATCATACAGATTGAACAGGTAAGGAGAAAGAATACAACTCTGACATACTTCTTAATTTTAAACTATATGATGTTTCCTTGCTCTGTCTGTACAACCACCTCTTGTTCGAGGTTTCACATGAGCACAATCTAGTGTTCTGGGATTCCCATTCTTCTCAGTGTTAGCCACAATTTGTTGTGTTCCACATAGTCAAATGCTTTTGCATAGTCAATAAAGCAAAAATAGACATTCTTCTGGTATACTTTAAGCCAGATGTCATTAATCTGACATCAGCAATGCTATCCCTGGTGCCATATCCTCTTCTAAATCCCTCTTGAACTTCTGACAATTCCCTTTCTATGTACTTTCTAGCCATTTTTGATTGATCTTCAGCAGTGTTTTACTTGCATGTGATAATAATGATATTATTTCCACTTTCTGTTGGATCACCTTTCTTAGGAATGGGAGCAAATATAGATCTCTTCCAGACAGTCAGACAGACAGCTGTCTTCAAAATTTCCTGGCATAAATTGGTGAGTACGTTCAGGACTGCGTCTATCATTAGAAACATGTCAATAGGTATCCCATCAATTGATTCCTGGGGCCTTATTTTTTGCCAATGCCTTCAATGTAGCTTGGACTTCTTTCTTCATTACCATTGGCTCTTGTTCTGATTGGTACTTCCTGAAGTTTTTCAGTGTCAGTCAGTTCTTTTTGGTGCAGTGACTCTGTATGTTTTCTCCATCTTTTTTTTTTTTTTTATGCTTCCTGGATCATTTAACATCCTGTCAATACTGTCTTTCACTATTGCAACTAGAGGCCTAAACTCGCTTTCTGCTTTCTCAGCTTGAGAAATACTGAGCTATTTCTTCTCTTTTTTACTCTCCAATTCCAGTTTCTGCACATTCCATTATAATACTTTGTTTTGTCTTCTCAAGGTGCCCTCCGAAATCTTCTCTTCAGCATCTTTCTTCTTTGTTTTGGCTTCTCAATGCTCTGCAGTGGTTTTCAGAGTTTCTTCTGACATACTTTTTGTTTTTTCTCTCTCTTCTGTCTTAGTAATGGCCATTTGGTCTCTTCATGGAGGATGTCCTTGATGTCATGTGATCTTAATCACTGGTGTTTGATGCTTCAAATCTCCTCTTACAATGATTTTTTGCATTCCAGTTCCATAGACTCAACATCATGTTTTGGTTCTTGTAGACTTATTTTAACTTTTTAAGGCCTCAATTTGAACTTATACAGAAGTAATTGGTGGTCTGTTTTACAATCTGCCCCTGGCCTTGTTCTAACTGCTGTTATTGACCTTCTCCAGTGATTCTTTCCACAGAGGTAGTCAATCCGATTCCTCTGCAGCCCACCAGATGAGGTCCATGGGCAAAGTGGGTGCTTGTGTTTTTTTAAAAAGGTACTGGTGATGAATAAATCATTGACCACACAAAATGCGATTGTTTTATTTCCAGCCTCATTTCTGTCACCAAGTCTACACTCTCCAACTACCGTTCCTTCTTTATTGTTTCCAACCTTTGAATTCCAGTCACCAATGATCACTAAGACTTGGTAAAATGTTAAAATTTCTTCCTCTTGGGCTTTAGCTGTAGGAGTATATTTGAATAATAGTTGTATTATCAGATCTTCCTTATATGCGTATGGATAGTACCCTATCACTCATTGTATTTCAGGATAGAACTTGAAATTGTCTTTTTAACTACGAATGCAACATATTGAATAGGTATGCAGAAAGGATACAAGCCTGAAGTACTTCTTTCCTTATTTTAAACTGTGCAGCGTTCTCCCACTCTGTTTGGACAATATCTTCTTGGTCTAGATATAGTTTTTTATGAGCATAATAATTAAGTGCTCCGGGATTCCTAGTCTTCTCAATGTTAGCCATTGTTTGTTATGATCCGCCCAGTCAAATGCCTTTGCATAGTCAATAAAACACAAACAGACATTCTTCTGATATTCTTTGCTTTCAGGTAGGATCCATCTGACATCAACAATAATATCCCTGATGCCAGAGCCTCTTCTAAACCCAGCTTGAACTTCTACTCTTCTAGTTGATTTTGGATAATTGTTAGCAATAATTTGGTTGCATGTGATATTAATGATATTGTTAGATAATTTACATGGGTCTTTTTGGTCACCTTTCTTGGGAATGGAAACAAATATGGATCTCTTCCAGGCAACTGCTGTCCCGTCAACCTTCTAAGCATGATGTCTGGTCCCCCCGGCCATGTGTACAATGTATGTGAGACGGAGCTTCAAAATCCTAGCCTCGAAGGAGAAACTTGGTTTCACCCTCTCCAAGACAGATATATTTGTTTTCTTGGTGATCCATGGTATGTTTAAGACTCTTCTCCAGCACCACAACTCAAAGGCTTCGATTCTTCTGTCATCCTTAGTCATTTTCCAGCTCTCTGACACATAGCAAGTAATTGTGAAGACTAGAGCCTGGATTAGGTGCACCTTAGTCTTTAGACTGGCATTGTTGAATTTCAGCACTCTGGAGACGTCCCTGACAGCAGATTTTTCCCAACACCACTTGCCTTTTGAATTCCTGACTGCTGGTGCCAACTGGATGAAATATGTTTACGGCATTGAAGTCTATGGGGGAGAGAATCGTCTAAAAGTATTATATTTTAGGGCATTATTTTTATCGTAGGAGTATGCAATGAGGGTTGTAGAGTGGATTATATTTGGGACTAGGGGGTGGGGTTTGGGGAGAGGGGGCGGGGGGGATTGTGTACCAGGGAGGGAGTCTTTCTTTTACTTTTGAAAGAGAGGAGCGAACTGGGGGGCAGGGGGAGAGGGCTGGGTGGGTAGAGAATTGCAGCAATGAATGAAAGGAAATCCAAAATTCTCTGTAAATGTTCATTAAAATTATTTTAAAAAATACTTTGAAAGGTCCCCAAATTCCCTCACACAGCATCCATAAACTTTCCCCCCTCCCTTTGTCTAAAAAATATCATTTTGCTGTAATTTGAGTGAAAGTTCATAAATCATTAGTTTTTCATTCATTTATACTCCGCTATTGTGAATAATACTAAAATATACATGAGTTTGCATGTATCAGTTTTATCAAAACTCTTATTTCCTTAGAATTATATGCCTGGTAATGGAATTATCTGGTGGCTTAGTGGTAAGAAATTGTGATGCCAGCATAAAAGTATGCAGTTCAAATCCACCAGCTGCTCTGTGGGCAAAAGATGGGCAATCTCCTCCTATGGGAAGCCAAACTTTATACCAAACATTATATGAAAACCCTTGTTCAGG
>NW_006400018.1:2678209-2685187 GCF_000299155.1 Elephantulus edwardii
ATGAATGGAATCCCAAAATCTCTGTAGATGTTCATTGAAATGAAAAATAAACAACCTAAATTAAAAAAAAAAAAAGAGTGTTGATTGTGGAGCTGAGCGGGCTGTAATTGTTAACAAACTCGATTTCTTCTCCATCTATCATAGTATTGCCAATTTGCCCAGTGGTGAAAATCTTTGTCTTCTTGATGTGGAGCTTTAATCTATATTGAAGACGACAGTCCTTGACCTTCTGCAGCAAGCGTTTCAAGTCCTTCTTACTTTCAGCAAACAAGGTTGTGTCATCTGCATAGTGTAGGTTGTTCATGAGTCTTCCTCCAGTCCTGATGCAACGTTCCTCCTCATTAAGTCCAGCTTCTCAAATTATCTATCTTATGGAAGCAAAATTTCTTGTTTGATTATTAAAAAAAAACACAAACTTTGACTATTTACTGTTGTGTTAGCCTGCCAAAGTTAGTGGAGTTATTTAAATCTATGTTTTTCACTTGTGAAATACAACAACAGTCATTATTTCATGAGAGTAGTTGTTGAAATTAAAGAAAATAAACTTGTGTGTTGGGAGGTATCAGACACACAAGTAGGCATAAAAGGGAATAATTATTTGTGACTTATTATAATTATTATTTCTGCTGTAAGTGCCTCATATATATTAGAGGGGCTATAGTAGGCAATTCTGTGTATTCTTTTAGTTACAATATTTCTCTTATTATACAAAGCCATTTTGAGAAAGGCTTCAGTGTTGATGACCTCACCCCCTCCCACTTGAACTCCTGCACAAGAACCAGTGGGGAATAATGCCTTTCATCCTGTTCAGGGGATATCAGACCCTTCCCTAGGTGGAATCCCTCCATTTGTACATATCAGTGGCCTTTTCAAAAAAGTACAGGGACTGGGTTATTATAGTCATTCCTTCTTTCCCTTGAAATCTATTTACTTTCTCAGTGAAATAAGTTAGTTCCTTTGCAAAATATTTCATTATCATAAACATTTCAATGCTTTCTATGCAGTAATTCTCCCTATTCCTCTCTCTTCCTGTCCCTGCAAACCACCACTAAACTCTGACATCTATGTAACTAACTAGTCTATGAGCTTTTTACTAAAGTAAATCATAGAATATCTGTCATTTTGTTATTAACTTAATTTTACTCAGCTTAAAGTCTTGAGAGTTCACCCACATTGTAAGCATGTATTAGGACTTCATATGTCTTTATGGGAAAGTAATATAATATTCAATTGTATGTACATACTACAGTTTGTTGGGCCATTCATCTTTTAATGGGTGTTTGGGTTGTTTCTGCATTTTTGGAAGCTAACTGTGTGTGCATACATCTCTTCATGTCTCTGCTTTTAACTCTCTTGAGCACATAGTTAAGAGGTGAAGACTTATTTTTTTACTTAAGGATCATTGTGGAGATCAGATTAGTACAAAAGGTTGTTATAGTTGTTAGGTTAGGAGCCATCGGGTCAAGGATATTTCATAGCGACCCTATGCACAACAGATCTGAACACTGTCCTGTCCTGTGCCACCCTCATCACCTCCTACACATCTCAGCCCACTGGTGTTGTTACTCTGGCAGTCCATGGAGGGTCTCCCTCTCCTTCACTGACTCTCCACCTTTCCTAGCATGATGTTCCTTTCCAAGGACGACATTCCAAGAAACAGCCTCTCTAGGCAACATGCCTAAAGTATGCGAGATGAAATTTCACCATCCTTGCCTCCAAAGAACACCCAGGCTTCACTTTGTTCATGACCTGTTGGCTCTTCTAGCAGTACGGGAAAGATAAAAGCCTTTTTCTCCTACAGGGTCTTCACAAGAAAAAGACTGATCACACAATTACAAAATGAGCAAAAGACATGGAAAGAATTTTCACAAAGAAAGATATTCAGATGGCCAACAGAAATGAAGAAATGCTCCAGATCACTGGCAATAAGAGAGATGCAGATCAAAACCACAATGAGATACCATCTTACTCCGGGAACAGTGGCAAAGTTTACCAGGTCAGCAAGCAATAAATGTTGGAGAGGATATGGAGAGATAGAAACTCTTCTACATTGTTGGCAGGACTGTAAAATGGTACAACCACTCTGGAAGGCATTTTTGCAAACAGCTGAACATGGACATTCCATATGATCCACGGCTTGGAATATACCCTGAGAAAATGAGAAGTGAGGCACAAATGGAGACTTGTACACCAATGTTCACAGCAGCATTATTCATCACTGCAAGGACGTGTATAAACAGCCCAAATATCTAACCACACACAATGGAATAGATTGGGAAATTATGGTACATTCACACAACTGGATACTGCACAGCATGCAGGAGCAATGATTTTGTAAATTACTACCTAACTTGGGAGGGACTGGAGAGCATTATGCTGAGTGAACTAACTCAGTCCCATAAGGACAAATATTATAGAAGACCATTATTGTAGAACGAGTTGGGGGGTGGGGTGGGTGAAGGGTGGGAGCAGCGGGATGAGGATGGGTGGGGCCAGGAGCGCTTAATCATAGGGTCACACAATTTGGTGGGTGGAGGGTGGAGTGGGTGAAGCAAATGGGAAAGATCTGGTGTGAAAAACAATGTATATGAACTTTGTAAATAAGCCAGTATAAAAATATTAAAAAAGGAAAAAAAAGGGAAAAAAATCCCTTTTCTCAATGAATTAATCTGACCTTGAAATAACTGTATGTACATGTTTCCTTGGAAATGTGGGACAATTGGAACATCCATTGTATTAGCAGGCCACACTGCTTGTGATAAGAATGATTCAATGGATAAGTTGCAATTCCAGTAAAGATAGCTCTCAGGAACATTTATGGAAATCCCTGGCTTTGAGTTGCTCTGAAGGCAATGACTGACTTGTAAGGAGACCTTGGTAACTGCCCAGGCAATTATTTCAACAGCCTTACTCAAAACTTTTACTTTAGGAGAACCTGTTCAATTTATCCACAGTCCTCTTGGCCTGAAGCATCCACAGTTCTCTTCTGTTTCCTTATTTAGCTTGAGAAATCACCTCTATAGACACAAAACTCAGGATATTGCATTACCACTCAACCTATAAAAAAAATCTTATAGTTATCAAATAGCTACTCTGTTTATTATTCTTTAAGTGCATCTCATTGGTATCTTACCCTCTTAGAGAATACAAACAAGCTTGTCCTAGGGATACATTCCTTCTCTCTCCTCCATATTGTTAAATGTCTCAACACGGGAATGAACTTGATGAAATCAGAAATAGGATCTTGCTATGGACTTCTCATTAGTGCATTGCTTGATTACTTGACCATCTCATTTGATACATCAGGTAGAAAAAGAGATCAATTGAAATAAATATTAACAAGTTTTACTCACAAATAGTGATGAAGAAAATGTATATACCATAGAACTTTTAAGGTAACTATCCATATAATCGAGTTTATCTTCTATTAAGAATATTTTAATCCAGAGAGTCCCCAGGGCACAGTGAATCAGGCCAATCATTATCTGTACACTCTGTGAGAGAAAAAAAAAGACTCAGTGCTATCAATCAAGGTAAAGGTAAATTCACTGATGTTTGCAATTTGGTTGATGCCAAGAGCATGGGGAGACCCTGGATTTCCCTGGAGTTTCTGAAGCAGCCTTCAAAGGGCAGATAAAGAAATGGAAGGTGCGATTGAGTCTTAAGGGTCTCCACATTTATTTGAACAGGAAGTATTTGTTATTGTTTCATGGCAACCTTCAGAGATAGTTCCTAGTTAATTTTCTAGTTGGTTCTAGTTAAAAAAAAAAGCACAGAGGCTAAGCTGTCTATTTAGTTCAAGAGGACATACTGTTAAAAGAAAGAATAGGTTATAGGATTTTGCTGTGTGAAAAAGTGCCTTTCATTCTGACAGGGGACCAAGTAGCTTCTAACAGAGAAAATCAAAGACTGCATATGGTGAGAATATTTCTGGTTACAAACTTTAATCCTACTGTTTGACATACAAATGTGTCTTGAGGTCTCCAAAGTATTGCTAGATACTACTGAAGGGTATTATAACATTTGAGGAATGGGGGTGGGGGAGAAGTAAAAGGTAGAACACTGATTTAGAAAATGAACGTTTTCTTGAGCTGAATGTAGTGTTGTTGCCCATGGAGTTGTAAGGTCTGGAGCCTCTTCTGGTTGTAGACCAATTACTCAGTCACTTCATTTATAAGTTGGTAAACTTCATTTAAAATTGTTAACAAAGGTCGGGACCTTCCATACATTTCTAATCTCCAGAGTGCATTAGCTAGATATCTGGGTCAGGTGGTTTTTGTTATCACTCTGGAGACTAAGGTGCTCCTGATACAGGCTATGGTCTTTGCAAACACTTGTTATGCGTCAGAGAGTTGGACAATGACTAGGGAGGTTAGAAGGAGAATTGATGCCTTTGAGCTGTGGTATTGGAGAAAAGTATTGAATGTACCACGGACTGCTAAAAAAACAATCAGGTTCATCTTGGAAAGGGTTAAACCGGGCTGCTCCTTGGAGGCAAGGATTCTGAGGCTTCGTCTGACATACTTTGGACATGTTGCAAGGAGGGATCAGTCTTTGGAGAGAGACGTCATGCTTGGGAGGGTGGAGGGACAGCGCAGGAGGGGAAAACCCACTATGATGTGGATTGATTCAGTGACTGGGGTAATTGGAGTGGGAGTGTTAGAGACAGTGAGATTGGCACAGGACAGAGCAGGGTTTAGGGATGTTGTATATAGGGTCGCTATGAGTCACAGGCGACTCGACGGCACATAACAACAACAACAACAACAACAAGAGGTAGGTTTGAATGATGTTGAACTGCTTAGGAACGCTTTATGTATTCATGAGCTGTGTCTTAATGTTCTAGTATGATTATATCACTACAGAACATTTATATCAACTTCTTTCCTTTAGGTAGTCATTATCTGCTTCTCTTTCTATAAAAAAGATGGAATTCTATCCACTGTTATTGAGATGGTTCCAGTCCTGATGACCCTCTAGTGAGTTTCCAAGGAAGTCCAAAATTACCCATCATCCTCCAGCAGAGCAGTTGGTGGATGCAAACCATTGATCTGCCAAGCTTTCTGTTAGCAACCTAATTGTCGCTACAGCAACAGATCAATTACGAATGTGCAAGCTCAAACTGAGGCTGAAGAAAAAGAAAACAAGTCCTGTTGTTGTGTTAAGTGCCGTTGAGTCATAGAAGACTCATAGAGACCTTATGAACATAAGACTAGAGCACTGTTATAGAATTTCCGGATGCAAGCTATTTCAGAAGTGGATGCCACTCCTGCTTCCAAGCTTGTTTTAAGCGGGGAGCACCACCAAACACTGTCCTCCATGCGTAACCTTTGTTGCATTTGGCACATCAGTGTCATAGTGTTTAGCATCACAGCAACCACGAGTTACCTCTATACACCAAGTCCTAGAGAATCAAAATATGATCTTGATTTAAAAATCAATTTATAAATAATCTTAATAAAAAGTTTGAAGCATTGACTACCTCAAAGACCGGATGAGTTGTGGGATGACATCAAGGATATTATCAATGAAGATCAAAAGGTCACTATTAAGACAGGGGAAAAAGAAAAAACCCAATAAGACTGTCAGAAGAGACCCTGACATTTGTGCTAGATCATCAAGAAAGCCAAAACAAAGGTAAAAGATATTGCAGTAAAGGAGCTGAACAGAAGATTTCAATGGGCAGTTCAAGAAGACAAAGGAAAGTATTACAATGGAAAGTGCAGGGAGCTTGAATTGGAGAATAAAAATGGAAGAACTCATTTGGCATTTGTCAAACTAAAAGAAGTGAAAACAAATTCAAGCCTTGAGTTGCAATATTTAGAGATGCTATTGTCAAAGTCTTGAATGATACAGTAAGTATCAAAAGAAGATGGAGGAAATTTGCAGAATCACGATACCAAAAAGAATTGCGTGATGCAGAAATCTTTCAGGAAGTACCGTATGATCAAGAGCCAATGGTATTGGAGGAGGAATTCCAAGTTGCACTGAAGGCACTTGCAAAAAAGGCCTCAGGAATCAATGGAATATCAATTGACATATTTCACATGACAGATGCAGCTCTAGTCATACTTACCTGTGTATCTGGAGGACAGCTGTCTGGTCAAATGACTGAAAGAGATTCATATTTGTTCCCATTCCCAAGAAAGGTGATCCAACAGAATATGTACATTATCTAACACTATCATTAATATCACATGCAAACAAAATGGTACTGAAGATAATTAAAAATGACTAGAACATCACATAGACAGTGAACTGCCAGAAGTTCAAGGTGGTTTTAGAAGAGGTCATTGCACCAGGACATTTACTGATCCATCTGACATTGTTGATATCAGAAAAATCTTGGCTGAAAGCAAAGAATACCAGAAGAATGTCTATTTATGCTTTACTGACCATACAAAGGTATGGATCATAATGAACTATGCTAATATTGAGAAGAACAGGAATCCTAGAACACTTAATTGTGCTCATGCAAAACCTATACCTAGACCAAGGGGCTGTGAACACAGGAACACTGTATGGTTCAAAATTAGGAAGAATGTGAGTCAGGGTTGTAGCCTTTCTCCATTATCTATTCAATCTGTGTGCTGAGCAAAACATTTGAGAAGCTGGACTCTGTGAAAAGAATGTGTTATTAGGATTGGAGGAAGATTCATCAATAACCTTCATTATGCAGATGACACCTCTCTTGCTGAAGCACTTTCCTGCAGAAGAAAAAAACTACAACCTCTCCCAAGGCTCTACAACAATGAATGAATGGAAATCCAAAGCCGCTGTAAATTTTCACTGAAATTAATAACAAATTTAAATTAAAAAAAAGGAATTATGTTAGAGTAAGGATGGCAATGGAACCACCTTACCTCTGTAACTTGATTTATGCCACTATTAGAACCTCTACTCAGAATATTATTGCTTTTCAATTTTTGACTCATGCACTTTTAACTTGTTAGTTAAACTTGTATCTTCTAGGCTGCA
>NW_006400018.1:2685432-2703392 GCF_000299155.1 Elephantulus edwardii
CTCTCAGGGAGGAGTGATAGGGAATGGCAAGGGACACACTAACAAAGGAGATTAATCAGAACTGGCTTTGACAAGCACTGTGGCAATTGGACAATAAAGCAGACATGGGGGGGGGGAAGAAAAATGAACTGGGGATGAGGGTGGAGAAAACAGTGCAACAATGAATGAATGAAAACCCAAAAATCTCTGTAAATGTTCATTGAAACTAATAAAATTTAATAAAAAAAAATAAAAAACAAACAAACAAAAAAACAACAACCTCAACGTCAAGAGAAAAAAATTCTCAGCATTGGACCTATAGGCAACATCATGACAGGTGGAGAAAAGACTGAAACTGTCAATGACTTCCTTACTTGCATCCACAGTCAATACACTTGATACCAGCAGTGAGGAAATCAGAAGATGTATTCCACGAGAAAAAGCTGCAGTTAGGAACCTCTCCACATATTGAAGAGCAATGATGTCAATTTGAGGACTTAGATATGCTGTATTCAGGCCATGGTCTTTTTGACAACTTGGAATGCATCTGAGAGCTTGACAGCAAATAAAGATGACAGAAGAGTAATTGATGTCTTTGAACTGTGGTGCTGGAGAAGAGTACTGATTATCTCCTAGACTGCTAAAAAACCAAACAGATATATCTTGGTGATGGTGCACTCAGATGATAAAACTTCGTCTCACATACTTTGCGGATATTACTAGGAGAAGCTGTTTGCTGGAGAGGGACATCATGCTTGGGAAGGTGGAGAGATGACAAACGAGAAGACCCTTGACCAGGTAGATTGATAGTGACTGCAGCAAAAGGCCCAAGTGTGTTAGAGATTGTGAGGATGGCATAGGATAGGACAGGATTCAGATCTAGTGATCACAGGGTTGCTATGAATTGTACTTGACTCAATGGCACCTAACAGCAACAACATACCACCAAAGTAGGGTGCTCTGGTGGCCTAGTGGTAAGAAGGTGTACTGTACTTCTGAAGTCAACATGGTTCAAATCCACCAGCTGCTCCATGGAAGAAGGATGGACAATTTGCTGGTTGTGAAAACTCACTGGAGGGTTAGTTCTAACTCCATGGGACACATCAACACCAACAGTGCCATCAAGGTTCCTTCGAGAGATGGAATACTTGTCATTTGTTGACTCAAATAACAAATGCTTACCCCAAATGACTTGACCTTGTATTTTATGTAATGTTTTTCCATTTCAACCAAGATATGATATAGAAATTAGGATAAATGAACTCCTTAGCTGTAGAAAAATATAGAGAAAAAGTGATATCAATTATTTTCAAGACACTTAAAATTTCAGCTTCTAAATTTCCACTATTTTTCAAAACATTGAAAAAATTTTTTACCTCAGTTCTACTCTTTTTTTAAAAATTCTCCTCTTCACTACATACTTAAAAGTTACCTCTTAATGTTATTCTTCCAGAATAGTCTTTAAATTAGATTAAAGCAATCTTTTCCCCTAAATTTTATTTCTTTTTGTCACTGTTGAGAATATACACAGAAAAATATACATACGTCAACAGTTTCTACACATGCAATTTAGTGACATAGATTATCATCTGAGTTGTACAATTGTTTTCATTATCCTTTTCTGAGTTGTTCCTTCCTCATTAACATATATTCATTGCTCTCTAAAGTTCTTATCTAACCTTTCAAGTTGCTGCTGTCAGTTTGAATCCCTGTAGGTATTTTTTAAAAGAGCTCAAGGCAGTTATTCTTTTTTTTTGTAATTTCCCCCCTTTTAATTGTGATTTTAACAAAAGTTTACAGAAAAGTTAAATTTTTCATTCATTAATTATTACACATTTTCCTCCACACCCCCAGTTCACTTTTAAAAAAAAAATTTTTACACTGGTTTACCAACAAATTTCATATACATTGCCTCTCATCCCCCCACCTCCCCAACCCATCCCTCTCCACCCATCAAACTGCAACCTCATGATTGCCCCCTGCCCATGCCCACCTCTCCACTCCCCCCACCCCACCTTAGGTCCGCATACATGTTTTACTAGTTATTTATTTTTACAATAATGGTCTTATACAGTACTTGTCCTTATGGGACCAAGTTAATTCACTTAGCAAAATACTCTCCATTCTCTCATAAATTAGGTAGTAATTTACAAAATCACTAAAATTTCTCAATCCTTTCGATTGTGGTTGGACGTTTGTGCTGTTTCCATGTTCTTGCGATGGTGAACGGAACTAGTATGAGCATTGGTGTACAAGTCTCCATTTGTGTCTTGGTTCTCATTTTCTTGGGGTATATTCCAAGGCAAATATTTTTAACTAGTTAAGCTAAACTATTGGGAAGTTTTATAATGACATCAGGAGATGCTTTTGCTTTAAAGTTTAAATATGATCCCAAGGTAGTAATTTCATCACCTCCATAGCTCCAGAAAGCCTAAGGAGACCATGAAAATTGGCCTTCACTTTCCCCCTTTAGATCATAATTCTTTTCTGGAATCTTTGATTAAAATGCTTCGTGCTGGTGTCTGGAAACTACCTAGTTCTAGTTTCACAGCAAAGAAGGCAGTTATTATGGAAGAAATCACCCACAAATTCCATTTTCTCATTCTATTCTTTAGTCTCCTACTTCTTCTGTTTTTCCCAAATTAACAGAAATTTATTTTTTTGTGCCTTGAGACTGCTTGCAAGTTTTTTAGGACTCCAGTCACTATGTGAGGAATCAGGAGGCAGAACAGAAACACTGAACACGTCATTAGGTGAATGAACTGTGATGGCCCCACAGCTCCAACCCAACAACCCAATCCTATGAGACGTTTGCTTGTACACAGCAGCCCAGCAGGTGTTCCTGCCTCCCTCCATTATTGTAAGTGTGTATCTATCACACAGATTTTGCTAATTCACCTTTTTCCAGGTGTGCAATTTATTGAGAAATTACAATAATCACTGCAGCCCTGTCCCTACTCCACAAGAGTCTTTCTACCACCATTAGCCTCTTTCTTGTCTCCCTTGCTGCTGGTAACCACCAATAGACTAATCTCTGTACATTTACCTTTTCTCGTCTTTGTATGTAAGTGAGATCATACAAGATTCGATCTTTTGTGATTGGCTTATTTCACTCAGCATAATGTGTTCAAGTTCCATCTGTTCTGTAGCATCTATCAAGATACTGACTAGGGAGTATCTTATTGTGTGCTTCTGCCACATTTAGTTTTGTTTAGAAACCCATTTTTTGGATGGGCATTTAGGTTGTTTCTACCTTTTGGCTATTGCCAATAATGCTGCGATGAATGTTGTTGTTGTTGATTGCCTTCGAGTTGAGCACGACTCATAGTGACCCTATGAACAAAGGGCTTAAAGCCCCTGTACAACTATTGACATTTAAAGTTCATAGAGTTTCCGGAGGCATGTTGTTTAGGAAGTGGATGGATGCCTGCTTCCAGCTGTGATGAATACATGTCTTGAACATCTGTCTTCAAGTGTTTTGGGTACCAAGCTGGGAGGGAGTTGTCTTGTCATACCAGGGTGGTGAAAGGAGGGTGGAACTGGACTGTGTCTTGTTTTGTTGTATCGTACATGGAGTTACTATGAGCAGGAGACAACTTGATAGCACCTGACAAAAACTATACTTCCGTTTTTATTTTTTTATGACTTAGGCCGCTCAACACAATGTGGTCTAGACACATCTATGTTGTATAGCATTTCACAAATTCTTCATTGTTTTAGGAATACAGACCACAGTTTCTTTAGCTCTTCTCCCAGTGATGGACATTTGAGTTTATTTCAACTCTTTGCTATTTTAAATAATGCTATAATAAATAGGAACTGGGCTATATCCTTCCCACTCCCACCCCCAGCTCTTATTTCTTTGGTATATGTCCAGTTTTCTGCTTTTATTTATATTTTTTCCCCCTTGAATGCCCATTTCCCTAGGGAGTTCTAGTGGCCTTATTGTAAGGAATTGAGCTGCAATCCCAAAGGCAAACGGTTTGAAGCTGCGAGCTGGTCCATGGGAGAAAGATGGGAAATCTTGTCTTGTGCAATTAAGTGCCTTTTGAAAACCCTTGAAGGGTTGGTGAGCTATGTGTCTGTTTCTGACTTGACAGTATACAACAACCACCACCATTCTCTTGTTTGTTGCAAGCAACTGATTATGACAATTTTTATCAGTTTATTTGTTGATCTCTTTCTATTTTGTGGAAGGAGAGATCCTTGGTGTTCCCTACTCAGCAATTTTTGTTGCTGTTTCTCCTGCTTGGGTGTTGCTAAGTTAGTCTAAATGCTGTTAAGTCTCATATCTCAGAAATGAGTCTTTTAGGTTTTCATTCACTCACTGCATTGCCACCTTCTTAGAACCTGACATCTGAGCTCTCTACTCACCAGACTGGACTTCTGTCTCCATTCATGATTTAAATGTCTGTTCCTCGATGGCTTTAAAATAGTGCTCAGAAACCCAAATGATGTATCGTCACACTTGAATGTACTTACTGCTTACTTCTAACTCCTTACCCTTTTTTCCTTCTCTTCTCAAAGTGAAACTCAAAGTCAATCAGGATATGGAGAAGTGAAAAGTGGAACTTACTATTATGTTATGGTGTTAAGTACACAGTTAGAAGCAGGAGACACATTTAAGAGGAAAGTAGGTGAGTTGACATGGGACTCGTTTCTTACTTGGATTATTTTGAAGGCCTCTTCCTTGATCTTCTTTCTCAATATCTTTGTTCTCTTTCTTACCCGTTCAATGCATTCTCCACATCTCAGTGACAGCAGTCTTTCAAATCTGGTCATATCACTGCAGAGGTTCAGCAATGTCTTCGGAACAATGTACAAATATACATGAGTTTTTTTATAATCTGTCCGTCTGCTCTCTTATACCTTAGTCTGGCCATTTCAGGAAACTTTTACTTCTAGCAACATGAAACATGCTAATTATCTATATCTCTATCTATCTATCCATCCATCTTCATCATCATAATAATTATTTATCATCTATCTCTATCTATCACCATCATAATTATTATTATTTATTATCTATCTATCTATCTATCTATCTATCTATCTATCTATCTATCATTCATCTCTGAAGTGTAAGCACCAAGAAAGGGTCCTTTTCAGAGCTCAATGATGCTGGAATAACTGTATGAATACCTAACAGTTTCTATTTATTTTACCACAGAGTATAAGCAACACTGGTCTAGATTTCATTAAATGAGGGCTGGGTTTGAGATAATTGGTCATAGCATATGGATCAAGATAGCCATAAAACTAGTGTTAAAAGAGAGATCAAGTGCCTGGTAACCAGCAGGGATACAGTGTTAGTCCTGACTGTATTATTGTTACCCTTCTCCTCAACAGCAAGTTGAAGCTCCCTATTATTTTTATCAAATTTGGACAGAATGTCTGAAATGTAATCACTTTAAATCTGGGCTATGTGACCATGTACAATTCACTTTAGGAATCTCCCAGGGACATCTCAAAGTGATAAACAGTGATCTTTTTAAAATTGTGTAAGTTCACGAGGAAAAGAAATAATTTCATTCAAGTATTCATAGAAATTTTGTCCTAGAATATGAATTCTAAAATACAACATAATTGCACTTTGCCCACTTCTTCCCTTTAATGCTGATCTCCACGAATCCTTCTATCCCTCTCTGTTTTCTCTTTCTTTGGTGATATTGTCCTGTCTCCTTATTGTATATTACCTTTCCCTTCACCCGGCTTACTGAGTTATCTAGTCTCTATTGGCAGAGTTTTACTCCGCTCTCCATCCCTGAGAACCACCGAAGAATGAGTCTGTGTATAAACCTTTAGCTTTTCAGAACAGTAGCTTTACACAGTATTTGCCTCTTTTCTCTGGCTTATTTCAACACAACAGGCCTCTTCCTCCTCCACGTTGTGCAGTGTTTCACACACTCTCTAGTGGTTTTTAGTATTGCACAGTACTCTGCTGGATAAACCAGAAACTGGGAAATTATGACAGCCAGGCTCAAGGGTCTCTCAACGTGGAAAACGGAAGCATGAGAAGGAAGTGAGAACACCAAGGCTGATTTCTGACCAGAACCCTGACAGAGCAAATGCCGGAAAGGGAAGGTCTTGGTTGCTGATGGCGTTGACAACTCAGTCACACTGACAATTGCGCCTTAAGCACTTAATCCTTACAATGATCAAGTATTCTTCCAACCAACGCTGTGTAGATGTCTGAATCATGTGGGAACGAGCAAGCAAGCCTGGATCATTTCAATTCAGTGATTGTTATCTAGAATGTCACACACACAACCCTCACCACCATCCTCCGTGAGATGAGAACTCAGGACCAGGGAATGCCGCAATGCCAGGATCCAGGAAGACCTGCCCCTCAGGCTTCAATTCTAGTGGCCGCCAGACCAAAGGTCCCAACACTTACATCATGCTCTGAGCACTGGACCAGAAGGATGAGATCTCATCAGTAGCACCCTCTGCTCAGGTCTTCTTGGCCTCAGGAACCCAGTAAACTCAGCTTGCTTGGCTGGCCTCTCTTCCTGGGTCTCGTGGCTCCAACGCCAAGAGTTAGAGGGTCTCGTGGACCAGTGCGCGGCTCCAGGGGGGCAGGGCGCACAGACACCACGAGGACACCAGGACTGGGGCGTGTCTCCTCATGTCTCCTCCCCCCCAGCCCCCTCGAAGCTCTGCTTGTTGAAGCCCAGGACGAGCTGCCGGTGGTTTTCCTGGCTGGGATACCATTATATCGTGTGGGTTGGGATTTGTTGCGCTTTGCACGTTAATAAATTAACAAGCATTCATAGGACATCTTCATGTGCCAAGTACTGTTCTTGGGACTGGGAATACAGCAGCGAGGAAAAGAGATTACAAAAACCCCAACAATCCCACCCACTCTCTCTACCTTATATCGAGAGCTCTGGTGGACTAGTGGTAAGAACCTGCACTACAATCCCAAATGCTCTTTGTTCGAATCCACCAGCTGCTTCGTGGGAGAAGGATGGGCGACCTCCTGGGAGATTAACTGCTTCTGAAAATTCGTTGGCGGGTCAGCCATGGGTCAGTTCTGACTAGATGGTACACAACAACAGCAACAACTTAAACTGAGTGTTAGGAAAAGCTATTCCTTATAATGGGACATCATGCTGGAGAAGGTGGAAGGTCATCAGAAGAGAGGAAGACTCTCAACCAGATGGATTGACACAGTGACTGTAGCTGCGGGCTCAAGTGTGTCACAGATGATGAGAATGGCACAAGATAGGACAAGGTTCGGGGCTGCTGTTCCTAGGCTTGCTGTGAGTCATACACAACCACCACCACAACTAATTCTAGAAGTGGATCCATAAACAAGATCTTTGAGTGAAAAATACATGAGATATAGATACAGAGCTAGAGATAGAAATACAGATACAGATATAGATATATATTCTTGTAAGAGTGCTAGTGGCTAATTAAATAGTGAAGACACATAGAAAGTAAGGATATGTGAATGTGCTTGGTTGCATTTTAAAAGGATCCTGAGGGAATCTCCCAAATGGGGACTTTGTAGAGAATGTAGGGTTTGACCAAGGATCTGAAGGTCAGCTATGAGGTCAGAGTTTGAGCCTTTCAGACATCTGGAAGAAAGTATTATAGGCACTTGGTGCAAACACATCCTCCCAGGCCTTCTGAATTCCAAGTGAAGCCTGAGCGTCACACTTGGGGAAAGCTGTTCCAAACTGTGACATAAACCCACTGCAAGCCTTTGCCCTTAAAGAAGTGGGAAATGGAAAAGGAGAGCTAGAAAGGATCTATGCAAGATGCGCTAACAAGATGACAGATGTTGGTTGTGGATGGAAGTGATGATTGGGAGTCTCTTCATTGAGATTGCTAACAATTTCAGCTTGGTCGACAATCAACACTCTCAGCACCAGCAGTCAGGAAATCAAAAGATGAATTACATTAGGAAAGTCTGCTGTCAGGAACCTCTCCAGCGTGCCAAAGAGCAATGATATCAGTCTAGAGACTACGGTACACCTGATCCAGGCCATGGCCTGTGCAATTACCTGTTATGCATCAGAGAGCTGGACAATGCCTGATGACAGAAGAATTGATGTCTTTGAGTTGTGGTGCTGGAGAGGAGCATTGAATAAACCATGGACTGCCAAGAGAACAAACATGTCTGTCCTTGAGAAGGTGAAACCAGGTTTCTCCTTGGAGGCAAGGATTTTGAAACTCCATCTCACATATCTTCAGTACAGACTAGAAAAAATTTCAGAGTATTTTCTGGCATCTATTTTGATTTTTTTCTTTATTGTGTTTTTAATGACCTTTTGCTTGCTATATGTATGTATGCCCTTGATGTTATTACTCAAGTTGTCAAGTTTTAATTTAACTTTTTTGGAAGATAATGTTACTGGATATAGTATTTTTGGTCAACATTTTTCTTTCAGTACTTTATATCATTCTACCACCTTCTGGCCTCCAGACTTTCTGAAGAAAATGACAATAGTGTGGGGACTCTTTTCACATGACTGCTTGTTTCTCTCTTACTGCTTCCAGGATCTACATAATTAGTTTTGATTCAACCCTACACGCTTTATATTAATCATTTGAGACTAACAACAACCACAGTTACTACTACTATGGCTATAATGCTTATTAATTTGAATTTACCCTGCTTATGATTCTTTGACTTTGAGTTGATAGATTAATATATTTTGTTATATTGGGAGAAATTTTCAATAATTTTTTGTTCCTCACATCCGTCATCATTTTTTCAATTTTTTAGCTAATTCATCTCTTTCTGAAATTTCTATGGTGTGTATATATCATATTTCCTGTTATTGTTAGTTGCTGCTTAGTCAGTTCTGGAGGAAATAGGTCCTATGTCATCCTTAAAATCATTTCTATGTTTGGTCCTATTGTTGCAACCACTATGAATATTGTGTCTAATAAATGTGTTAGCCTAAAAGTTGGCTTTCTTTTTTTAGCCATTACAGTTGGCTCCTTCTGGTCTCCAGCTACCTTAACTGTAGACATATGGTCTTGCAAATTAGCGTGGTTTTGCAAATCATCAACAGCTGTAAGACTAGGATAAGAGAAAGAGTGTTTCCCACACTGGGCAGCAAGACTTGAAGTGGACTGGAACAAGACCCTGGTGATGGTGGTGGAGAGACTGTGGCATTGCAATGAAGAAACTGTGTTAAGATGTAACCAGGGGAGTCTCCAGATCAAGGTCACAGTTAAAATATTTTTCTGCTTTTGCCCTTGATGATGGATGTCTTTGAAATGTGGTGTTGGTGAAGAGCATAGAATATGCCTTGGCAAAAAATCCAAACAAATTTTTCAGGGTGTTCTTTGGAGACAAATGTGAGGAGACTTTGTTTTACACATTATTGGCATGTTATTAGGAGGGACCAGATTTTGGAAAAGTATAGGGTCAGTGAAGGAGTGGAAGGATCTTAATGAGATGAACTGATTCAGTGACTGCAATTATTAAATTTAAACACAGAGCAGATTGTGAAGATGGTGGAGGCAAGGTTCTAGTCGGTTGTACATAGGACCACTATGAGTAAGAATAACTTTGATGTCACTTAACAGCAACAATAGTAATTCTTTTTTTAATTATTAAATTTTATTAATTTTAATGAACATTTACAGAGATTTTGGGTTTTCATTCATTCATTGTTGCACTATTTTCAACAATAGTAATTCTTAGTGAGGTCTTGTAAGAGTGAGCAGACAGACTCAAACAGTTTCCCTGTGAAGTCTGCCTTTTAGAGACCCGAGCAATGAAGTGGATGAGGGCTGAGCAATGAGTGGATGAGAGGAAACTCCACTGTAGGACCTTCTACAGCCATTTGCCACAGCCTGGCAACCAACAATTACCAGGTTGTGGAGGGAGTGGCATGCTCTGGTCAGATTTCCATTGTGGTCTCTGCCATGTTTCTATCACAGTCCCCCACCCCGGGGGATTGTTGGCTGGATGGAGCCTCCACTCAAACGTCCTGTTTTCTTAACATAGCAATAGCAGTCAGTGGTCCCCAGCACCAAATAGAAGTAGAGGTAATCTTGATCCTGAGAGGTTTGTCCTCCTGTGCATCCTGTAGGCCAGAGCTATGGGGTGTGGAAGGATCCAGGTAGAGTGCTGTGGGAGCAGACTCCACCCCAGGGTCCTTCTGGAGCAATTCACACAAGCTGGCAGTGTGTGAGTGTGGAAGGGGTTGTCATGCTCCAAAGACACTTCCACAGAGGTTGGCTTTAAATGTTTTTGTTTGTTTTATAAACTTAATTACAATTGTTCAATACACTTATTTACAACATCTCATTGAAACCTCTCTGTTCCCTCCCTTTTCTGTCACCCTACCCATCCACTTGCTAATCTCTACTCCCTCTTGCTTCCCTTCTCTTCTTGTCAACTGTCTACAATTGTTTCTGTGTGTAAATCTTTCTGTAGTCTTCATTTTATTCCCTTCTTTTTTTAATTCCCTGCCCCATTCAATCAGTGATGCATGTCCTCTTCCAGATTAATTACAATATGTGTAATGTCTGAGTGTCCATTCATTCAGACTGACTTTCCTATTTCAATACAATTCCATTCTTTTCCTGCTTTGTTGTGTAGTGTATCTCCAACAACAAAAAGGCCAAGAATTCATGAAATATTGCACACTATCAATCTAGAACAAAATATGCTGAGTGATATATCTGTGACAAAAGCACAATTATGATTTAAAATCACTGTTATAAAAAGCTAAAGTACGACTTAAGCACAGACAGAAGCTATCATGGAGGTTTAATAAAGATGGCAGAAAGGGGAAAAGGAGTGAAAAGGAACACATAGGTAAACTGGATGAAGGAAAAGGCACTACATAAAGGTATGTGTACATTAGTTGCATTAATAACCTTCTTGTTAAGAGTTGACAAATGACTATATGAAAAATCAATATGTTTTGTAAACCTTCACTCAAATAAAAATATATAAAAAGCTAAAACAAAGCACAAAAATAAAAAAGAATAAATTTGGTGAAGTTAGGCAGAGGCAATATATAATAAAGGAATGTGTTTGAACGATTCACTGAAATTTTACTTACAATGTTAGAAAACAAATGTGGGTGAATGTTCAAATGAAATTGTAATGTTAGAAAATAAAATGTATATGAATTAAAACCCAATATGACTCATAAGCTCTGACTGAAATAAATATATAAATAAAAAAGGAAAAAAAAAGTGAAACATGTTCATTTTTGAAATTTCTTTTGTATCAAAGAATCCCTTAACTGGAGTGGACAAGATTAAATCTCACATAAATTTATACTTTTTCTCCCACCCAGAAAAAAACCAAAACCCCAAAACCCAGCAAACAACCCATATGCTTATAGGAGCTCTGGTGGTCTAGTGGCAAGAAGTGCTGCAATCCCAAAGGTATGCAGTTCAAGGCCACCAGCTGGCCCATAGGAGAAAGACAGGAAATCTCCTTCCATGTGATTAATTGGCTCTGAAAACCCACTGGAGGGTCAGCTGCAGGTGAATTCTGATTCTACAGTACACAACAACAATATATGCTTATAATGTTTAGATTTTATTAGTGGGGGGTAGGGGAATTAAAACACCGAGATGGACTTAAGTGTATTTTCCAAAAAGACACTTGAACAAAATGATGTTCTTCATTTGTCATTAAATTTGACTGAGGTCATGATGGCTGTTTAAAATGTAGATTCCATCTGCCAGAAACCTGTGATAAATTAGAGATTAGTAAATTGATCATTAACATAACGTAAAGTGACTTTTTAAAAAAAGTGTCCCTCAGCATGTAGCAGCTTCGACCACCATCCAGACAGCAAATTGGAATAGAGGAAGGACTGAGTCTGCTCCGCCCCAACTGATAGGCAAGCTTTTCCACCAATCAGGTGTCTCTTTACCCAGAAGCTGAGAGTGACGTATTGGAGGGAATCCCAATAAGAACACCCTCATCACTGCTATTTTTAAAACTCGCCATGTGTTTTCAGTTTCCGACCCTGTACCTCCCTTCATACTTCTCTTAATTTTGGCTTCTTTCGGCTGGATACCCATGATAATGTCTAGAGAGTTCTTCAAACATGGACCAAATATGTTTTCTACTCAAGTGAAATACTTTCCAGTTTAAACTCTATTTTAGGTAAAGAACTTTATGTTCTTATAAGTTCAATCCACTTTTTCCCCCCTATTTTCACTTTTTTAAGAGGTAGAGATGAGCTAAGAATTCAACTTTGATTTATTTGTGTGTATTTAGTGTGGCGTTTTTGTTTGTTTTTGGCTAGAACCACGATTCCTTATTTAACCTCTGCGTTTGAATGCCTTTTGGCAGAATATGACCTTCTCAGTTTGCTTCCTAATATCATAAACTCAGTCCTTTACCTGAATCGCCATCTCTTTGGATCTCTGTGCAGATCTGATCTCAGTCACTTGTACTTTAGTATAAATGTGTCTCTGTGCTTGGGCCACAGGCCTAGTCCTAATAGTATAAATGTGTCTCTGTTCTTGGGCCTATTCATAATAGATTTTAAAAGTTAACGAAAATCTTTTCTGGGTATCAATAACAGCAATATTTGAGAACAAGATCTGTCAGTATCTGCTTCCTTTCTTTCTCTCAGTTCTGTTTTTCCTTCTTCTGCTTTGCAGACTTTGAGCACATAGGCACTCTGCACTTTTTTTGTTATTTCTTAAATTCCTCTATACATTTGGCAGGGACAGAGACAACCCACCCTTTCATTTTTGTCAATGGTGGGCTCCTTTTGATTTGCTTTATGATCAGCTTGATCCTTATGACCTGTTGAATGAGCGAGCACTAAGGAGGAGAGGGAAGGCGTGTCTTTTACTAGAATTCCAAGGGTCAGTGATGTTGGAGGCAATAAAGTTTGCCTCCAGGCATGAAGGAGCAGGTGTGGAGGAAATAGGAAAATAGCTGTATTGGAAAAGGTTTTATTTTTTTTTTTAAATGTGTTTTCCAACTCCCCAGTGACTTCAAAACATCAACTTCTTAGGCCACTGAAGTTCCTGCCCTTTGATAGTAAGCTTCTTTTCCAAAACTTCTGCAAATCAAAATTCTGAAACGTCAGTGTCCCTATAGCCTTCTGCCTGGGAATGAAAGACATCTGGGCCAGGAAATAATATATAATCTATCTTCTTCTTTCACTAGAGAGTACAGATAAAAATATCCTATAATACAAAACACCCTGGTTTAGGAAAGATTTTCTAAAAAAAACACAGAAAATTTTGATGGTATAGAGTCATGATACTGTACAGTGATAGGTTAGTATTTTTAGGTACAAAAGTCACAATTGTTGGGAGAACATTGTTTACAGTAAATTGCTTTAGAAACCTCAGATTTTCAAACAGGGTTTATAAAAGAAACTACTATCTTCTAATTCACCACGATACTCACTGTGTCTTTATTATCTTCTCCTTTTTTCATTATGTAGCCACGTGGTCACTTTGGATGCCACAAAAACCTCCAAGGTGGAATATAGTAACAAAAACATAGATAGCCTTCTACCACTTTGCTGTATTTAGAAAAGAAAATAAAGGTGTTCCTTACAGATCTTCATAGCCAGTATTTTAAAATCTTACAAACATTACAATTGTCCGAAGATGAAGAGTAGAAGAAGAAGTTATTTCAATGTCAAGAACTATGATTCCTAATTTGGATTTTACTTCTTCTTCATCATCACCATCATCATTGTCATAACTGATCACAGTTGAGGGTGACGGTAAATGGATACAGTTCTGTCAAATGGACAGTGAGGATCACTGATGGTGTTTTTCTGTTTGTTGAGGTTAAGGTCAGAAAATTTTCACCAAGGTCAGTGAAAGAAGAGGAAGACCCTTGATGAGATGGACGGACACACTGATTGCAGCAGTGGGCTGAGATAATAAGGATGGGATAGGATAGTGAGCTCTTGAGAAGACAGTAATTGGTATTATTAATTTTTAAAAAATATTTTGTTTAAATAAGCCCTCCACTAGGAAATGAAGAGTTCATTGTCTTTACATGGAAGAAGGCTGTGTAAATAGATGCCAACTTCGATCTGTACAGCCCACCAACCTTCCCCTTACTGGAAGCATCAATAGTTCCACATCATAGTTCAAAAACGTATTTTATCGAGGTTCAATGTTACAGAACATAATTAATGGAGAGGTCCATAAAAATTAGACCTGTTGTTAGGAGAAGTTCTAAAAGCAAACACACTGTGAGTGAAGGAAGAGATCTGAATTTGATGATCTGGGATCAACATGAGGACCTATGTGCCCTTGGAGGTAGGCTCTTTCCTGATGGAATTGTGTCTATGATGATAAACCTCACTAGGTCTAAATCTTCAAAGGATAGTTGGGCTGGGAATAACAATAGAGAATATACAACACAGAAAAATCTGAGTCTGAGGGAGCCAAAGTGCCTTTGTGATAAGGCCATTATAAGTCACTGGGTTCATTTTTCAAACGTGACACCATTGAAAAGTAACTGAAGTCATGGCAGTGGAAAGCATGGGCATGGACTGCTGAGGTGCTCCAGGGTTCTATCAAGAAGCGATCTGGAATCAGTATTAACCTGTGACCACAAATGTTGTTGAGTAAGTAACCTGCAAGTGTCAACAGGGAAGGAACCAAAAAGGAAGGTCCTAGGTTTTTTTGTAATAAGGACATTTAAGAGATGATATATAAAAAAAGAAAGAGTTAAAGCCGTGACTATATTTTCAGTTGTTGTTGTTAGGTGCTGTAGAGTTGAATAAGACTCATAATGAGCCTGTAAACAATAGCTCTGAATCTTGCCCTATTCTATCCCACCCTCAACGTATGTGAGCCCACTGCTGCCATCACTGGGTCCGTCAATGGAGGGTCTTCCACTTTTTTCACTGACCTTTTCAAGCATGATGCCATTTTCCAAGGAAGAGCCCCTCCTAACAACATGCCCAAAGTAGATGAGATGAGACTTTGTCATCCTTGCCTCAAAGGAGCACTCTGACTGCACTTGCTCTAACACGTATTTCTTTGGTCTTTCGGCAGTTCGTGGGATACTCAGTACTCTTCTCCAACACCACAAGTGAAAGGCATTAATCATTCTTCTGTCATCCTTATTCATTGTCCAGCTCTCAGATCCATAGTAAGTGACCGAAAAAACCCTCTCTCTCGCATATTTTGGACATGTTGTCAGGGGGCCTGTCCTTGGAAAGGGAAAAGTGGGAGTCAGAAAAGAAGAAGACCCTCAGTGAGGTGGACCGAGATAGTGAACACAACAGATTGTGAGACTACCAGAGACTTAGCAAGGCTTTGATCTCTTGGATAGAACAGGCTTCAAATCTTTTGTACACAGGGTTGCTCCGAGTCTGAGTCATTTAACAAGAATTTTAGGAATATAAGTTGTACCTTGAAACACATTTATAGTATGTGCACATGCCAGAGAGTAAATTAATTATGAGAGTTACCTCTATACCTCACCTAAAGTATTTTATCCTGGATTTATTATGAGGTTCCATTCTGTACCCTGTCTTAAGTCAGATCTGACTTAAGTGTACTATCTTTTTTTTTTTTTTAAAGTTCATTATTAAGACAGGGTCCTATGTACCAAAAATGAAAACATCTCCTTCAAAATCATCACATGAGAAAGAAAGTTATTTGTGATTGTGACTTTTGCATTTTCATCACAAATAAAGCAATCAATTTACTAAAAAGAAAAGTTCATTATTGTTGCCTTTTACTATCAAAATCTTTATAAATCCAGTCTTTGGAGGCTGGAAACATTCCATATCAATGTACAGATACATTTTAGTACATACATACAGAATACACAAATTTATAAAAATGGACCACTGATAGGTGTGATTTGTGGTAGTTCAAATACATTAAGTTGGTGGAAAAAAAATTCTCCTAAGAAAATCAGGGATGACTTTCAGTAAAATACTCAGATCACTTTCCAAATTAATTTTATATGCAAGGACAAAACTGTGATTAGATTTGCACAGAAATCTGAGATTTACCTGTGGCCAAATACCTTTTTCTGATGTTAAAAAAGAAGTCATAATCTCAAATGTTGTTGCCAACAAACCAAATGCCGCAAGGAAGGTACTGATAATGTTCACTGCTATTGTATAGCTCATCTGGAAGAGACCCAGAAAATCTGTGGTTATTGACGAGATCGAGAGAGAGGACTGGAGTTAGCCGGAGACATTAGTGACAAGTATATTCAAGCAGATTTACTTCTAGAAGACGTAGTAGATGATTTTATATCAAGTAGAAATGCTAACCTTTTCAGAACAGAGAGGTTATTTAAAGGATTCTCAACACTGCAGACCTGTCAGGATCTCCACAGGATTGAATCATTTTAGAGATAAGAAAACTTTTGATAGAGCATATATGTGTTTAATCCTTCCACTGACAGTGGTGACACTTGAGTTTGTGTCACCTGATGCAGTAAATCTTAGTGCTATTCTCCCTCCTGATCATATAGATCATATGAAAGATGGGAAATTTCCTCCCATATGATTTACAGCTTCTGAAAAACCACTGGAGGGTCAGCTATAAGTTGGGTCTGACTTGACAGTATATACCACTAGCACCACCACCAGCACCACCAACAGCCACATCAACGTTTTCTCTATCAAAGACAAGACACTTAGTCATGTGTTTTTGTATTCATGTTATGAATAAATAAAATTCTCTTATTAGGGACAAAAACAACTCACAGAATTAAAATGACACATGCACAATCTGTATCTCATAGTTTCATGTGGTTATAGTGTCCGAGTCGGTTGAGTCAGCTCTGCAGAAGGCAGTGGCTAGCTGTCTGCGTAATCACATTCAGCTCAATGGCCAGGTAGAGCGCTGCACTGCCTGCCACACCCCAGACCAGGCCAGCGGCCAACATGCACCACAAATCTCTCTGCTCAGGGACAGACTTTGAGACCTGTCTGAGTTCTGGGGACCTGCAGACCCCACTTTGTGCTTGCTCTACTTCTGCCCTCTGCCCACAGCTGGTGCCTGCACTGTTGCCTGGCCAGTCCTGAGCTGGGACGGGATATGAGCAGTGTCAGGGAATTGGGGATGGGCCATCCTTTGGGACACAAGCGGCCACCTCTGTCCTCAGAGCTTGATAGATGTGAACAGCAGGCAGAGGTGGCTGTGGGTGGGGCAGAGCTGCAGATACAGGAGCTCCGGTGTCACAACCTCTGATGGAGAAGGACATCATGCTTGCTAAAGCAGATGGTTAATAAAAAAGAGGAAATACAGACGGAGTGACACAGAGACGACAACAATGGATGCAAACAAAGCGATAGTGTCAGGATGTCCCCACACCATACAGTGTTCCTTGTAGAGTGGATGACACTTAACAACAAGTAGGGTACCATGCAAACTTTACATTGTGTTGTGAATAAACAGATGGGAAAGGACAGGTCTCTATATTCAAGGGACATTGAATTGATGAAGACAAGTGCACATGAAATGTGAGTGTTATTGTTATTAAGTGCCATTGAGAATGACTCCTAGTGACTGTTTAAACAACCAATCTGGACACTATCTCTTGCCATCCTCATATTCTCTGACACATTCAAGCCCCTTGCTACCGTCATCATGTCAACCCAACTGGATGAGGGTCTTTTTCTCTCGTTTGCCATCCCTCCACCTTTACAAGCATGAAGTTCCTCTCCAGGGAATAACTTCTCCTAGAAACATGCCGAAAGTATGTGAGATGAAGCTTCATCATCTTTGCCTCCAAGGACCATTCTGGATGCACCTTCTCCAAGACATATCTGTTTTCTCTTTTGGTAGTCCATGGCATGTTCAGCACTCTTTAAAACACCACAGTTCAAAGATATTGATTCTTTCAAAATTTTAACGATGGAGATATATCCATAGTCTCATATGAGGTCAGATTACCAGAAACTAATACGTTCCAGTGCTAATCAAATGCATTAACATTTCTGAGGTTCTGAGAGGTTCCCCCACAATTTTGTATTTTACTTGTGCATTTCTTTTTCTTCCTCTCCTCTCCTCTCCTCTCC
>NW_006400018.1:2703492-2732659 GCF_000299155.1 Elephantulus edwardii
TCCTCTCCTCTCCTCTCCTCTCCTCCTGAGATTTCTAGTACATGGATAGGCTGCTGGTGGAAACCAGAGCACAGTGAGGAACAGAGACTTAGAAATCAAACTCGAGTTGTTGTTAGTTTCCATTGAGTACTTTCCAACTCATGACAACCTTACAGAACAAGTGTTACTGAGTCCTGCATCATCTACATGATTGCTAGTGTGCTCGAGTCCACAGTTGCCGTGGAAGTCACTCCATCTTACTGAGAGCTTCCTTTATTTTTGCTGGCCCTCTACCAAACATGTTCTTTTCTTGTGATTAAGTTTTCCTGTTCAAAAAGAAACAAAATGCAGTCTCATTGTCTTTGCTTTTAGGGAACATTCTCATCGTATTTCTTCTCAGGCTGAATTGCTTGTTCCTCTGGCAGTTCATAATATATTCAGCACTTTTTGTCAACACTACAATTCAAAGATGTCAATTCTTCTCAGATATATCACAGTATATATATTTACAGTTCATAGTATATTCAGTACTCTTTGTCAACACTACAATTCAAAGATGTCAATTCTTCTCAGATCACCCTTTACCACTGCCGAGCTTTTTGCATGTGTGTGAGTCGAAGGAAAAGACACATCTCACCATTTTTAAAACTTGAGAGAGGCCTTCTGCAGCAGATTTGCCCAATACAATATGCCATTTGATTGTCCTGAGTGAGTTTACTTCCCTGGAATAGGTGCTGGTGGGGTAGTGCCCAGGGAGTTGCAATGCGAATGCAAAGGCTGAGCCTCTCTTGGTGGTTTGAATCCACCAGTGTCTCAGGGGAAGAAAGACAAGGCATCTCCTCCTGTGCAACTTATGGCCTTGGAGACTGTGAGTTGGGTCTGACTTGATGGCAATGAGTTTTGAGTTTGAATTTCATGGTGTTGATTGTTGATCCAAGTAGAAGGAAATAAATGATAACTGAAATTTTGTCTCCATTATCAAGATGTCTGGTAGTGCAATAATGTAAACATTGGTCTGTTAGTGGAAAAGGTGGCAGTTTTAACCCCCTGAGTCATCCCCTGGGAGGGAGTGGAGGCAGTCTGCTGCTGTAAAGGTTTACAGCTTTGGAAGCCCCGCGGGGCAGTTCTGCACTGACCACAGCACTGCTGCACATAGGAACTGACTCGGCAGCAGTGGATTTATATCATGATGTTCATCTGCACTGCTGGGAGACTTTGAATATTTATTTTCATTTTCTGTTCTTAAGGCTATATAGTCTCTGATCTTCACTGGTAAGTGCTTCACTTTTTCATTATTTTCAGCAAGCAGGCTCGTGTCATTTCCATACTGTGTGCTGTTAGTGAGCTCTTCCTCCGATCTTGATGCCATGCTCTTCTTCACCTCGCCCGGCTCCTGGAATGACGGAGCATCCACACGGAATTGGGTGGTCTCTGCCTCCAAGCAGCTCTCTGGCTGCAGTTCTCCCAAGACAGGCTCTTTATCCTTTTGGCAGCTCCTGGTGTGTTCGATACCTTTCCTCAACACCGCAATTCAAAGGCAGCAATTCTTCTTTGATCTTCCTTATTCTTTGTCCAACTTTCACACGTATAGGAAACGACTGAAAATACCATGGCTTGAGTAATACACACCTAAGACTTTAAACTGACACCTTTGAATCTCAGCACTTTAAAGAGGGTCCTTGACAGATTTGCCCAGAGCAATACATCTTTTGGTTTTTTTGACTGCTGCTTCCTAGACCTATCTTCCTGTCAGTTGGCTGGGTACCTGTGGCCCAAATTTCCTGGCACGGCCTGGTGAGCATGTTCAGGGCTGCATCTGTTAGTTGGAAGATGTACATTGATATCCCATCGATTCCTGGGGCATTATTATTATTATTATTTTTTTTTTTTTTTTGCCAGTGCCTTCAGTGCAGCTTAAACTTCTTCCCTCATCAACATTGCCTCTTTATCCTATGCGACTTCCTAAAATTTTTCAGCATTGGCTGATTCTTTTTGGTACAGTGACTCCGAGTATCTGCATATTCCTGTGATGGAGTTCTTCTTTTGATGCTTCTTGAAGGGTGATTAAAAAAAAAATCTTCATTCCTGAAAGGTCTGGGACATTAGTCATCCTGCCTTAATAAAAGAATTGTCATTTTCCACTGATTTTATCGAAAGGCATAGTAGTATTAAGACACTTGAAGGGCTCGATCTCCTTACTCCAGACATCTTATGTTCTGCTATGGGATGTTATGTGCTGTTGGGTCCCAACGGACTCACAGTGGACCCTCCAGTAGGTTCACAGAAAAAGACAGCCCATCTTTCTCCTGAGGAGTGACTGGTAGATTCAAACTGCCTGCCTTGAGGTTGGAAGTATAGCTTCTTCCCCCTAGGCCACCAGAGCGCCCTTATTCCAGACAGTCTTTATCTCGATGTGAAATACCAGTTCTCTTTTCTCTGGATAATTAAGATGAACCACATCAGCTTTGACATCCTCCTTTGCCTGCTAATTCAGAGGCATGGGGAGCTCGGAACTGCCGGATAACATTCTTAACTTCCAGTTCAATGGAATCATTGCTTTGTCTATTGGTCTATTCTTTTCTTTGGAATTGTGACCTTTAGATGAACAAAGCTTAGGACTGTGGATTGTTCTTGTTATGTGCTGTTGAGTTGCCTGCGACTCATAGCGGCCCTAAGTATAACAGCCCTAAACTCTGCCCTATCCTGTGCCAATCTCACCATCTCTGACACACCTGCCCCCAATACCCCAGTCACTGAATCAATCCACCTCATAAAGGGCCTTCCCCTCCTGCGCTGTCCCTCCACCCTCCCAAGCATGACGTCCCTTTCCAAGGACTGTTCCCTCCTTGCAACATGTCCAAAGTATGTCAGACGAAGCTTCAGAATCCTTGCCTCCAAGAAGCAGCCCGGCTTCACCCTCTCCAGGACAAACCTATTTGTTTTCCTAGCAGTCCATGGTATATTCAATACTCTTCTCCAGCACCACAGCTCAAAAACATCAATTCTCTTCTATCATCCCTAGTCATTGTCCAGCTCTCTGATGTACAGCAAAGACCATGGCCTGTATCCGGCGCACCTTCATCTCCAGACTGACATCTTTGCACTTCAGCACTTTAGAGAGGTCTCTAACTACAGACTTTCCATTGTAATACGTCTTTTAATTTCCTGGCTACTGATGCCAAGAGTGTTGACTGTGGATTCAAGCAAACCAGAACTGTGAACAATCTCAATCTGTTCACCATCCAGTATGACACTGCCAATTGGCCCAGTGGTAAGAATTTTTGTTTTCTTGATATTGAGTCTCAATCCATACTGAAGACTGCAGTCCCTGACCTTCCACAGCAAGTGCTTCAGGTCCTCTTCAATTTCAGCAAGCAAAGTTGTGTCATCTGCATAACGGAGATTATTAATAGACCTTCCACCAATCCTGATGCCACAATTCTCCTTATACATAGGGTTTTCTCCTTGTACATAGGGTTTCTGAAGGCCTGCTATTTTGGAAGTGGATGTCTAATCCTTCTTCCTAATCTGTCTTAATTTGAACGCTCAGATTTAGAAAAGTATCTGACAGACAAGATTTTACAGAACAATGCAGATGAAAGATCTTTCCCAATTGTAGAAATAGCCAGTAGTTTTAGTTTTGTCCCTGCCCTTGACACGGACCCAGTATTCCCTTGTATTCCCACCTACTCCCCTTCAACACCTATCACCTGCTATATACCCCTTGATCTGACAGCTTATACCTCAAGCTTTGTGGGTTTCTGTGATTCCAAATTCATCAAGATGTTGCCGATTTCTTATGCTGTGATCAGTGTCCCTTGAGTTTAAGGGCCTGTAAGTCCAAATATATAGCTCTTATGCTAGGGAAACCTTCTTATTTCAGATGGTTCTGAAGAAAAGTCCTTTCCCTTTAATTTCTGCTCCAGGTTTAACTTCTTGTGGCTTGAGTATCTTCCCTTCCATTTACAGCACAGTGTGGTCACAAAATTTCTCAAGGGAGGGTGATCTGTGCTGTAGATCTGGGATAATGGGATGGCTTATATTTCTGTCCCTTGATTCCCATGACCATGAATTACAGATATGAGAGAAATAAACCATATAGTAGATGTTATTTTAGAACCTATTCAATGGAGACCTGGCACTGTACTTGAGTCTTCAAAACTTATTTGCTTCAACTGAAATCCTGACCTTAGGCAGCTGTGATGTGGTCGGCCGACTGATTTTGGTTCAGGAATTCACGTACAGATTAAGGTTTGGCTTGTGTGGAACAAAGCTCTGTGTCTAAATGGCCACCACCAAGTGGCAATAGGTGTTTTTCAGGGAGCTGCGAGTTTGGACAAGATACTGACTACAGTCAGAGGATGGTGTTTTCATGGGGTCTTCAGTGGACGCCAGGCCTCTGTGGTGGCTGCAAGACCCCTGGTTTTCCATGGCCACCAAGTCACTGAGCTGAGAGAGTGGAAGAGGTGGAGAAGTTAAACATCAAAACCCCCTCTGTACTCCTATTTTAGTAGTATCTCTTAGATTTGATAATTTCTAGTCCATATGGTGACTCTAGGTATTACTTCCCAGCATTTGAATGTTTTTTTTAGTTGTTTTTCCTCTATTTTGTGGTATAAGTGAAGGGGTGGGGAAGATATAGTTTGCAGGGACCCTCACCTTACCAGTCAAGAAGTTGAGCCTTTAGCATTAACATTCGTAATTATTTGAATCTCTTACTCTTCCATGTCACTGTTAATATAGCTCAACACTTTTGAAAGAAAGACATAATCTAGATTCTTTTACAACATGTTACAATGTCCATCACACAGCCAAAGGTTTCCAGACATGTGAAGAAGCAAAGACAAAATAAAAAGATCGTAAAATAGACTACCTTAAGACAGTCACATTTATCAAAACTTAAAATATACCTGATATTATTTCTTTTAATTAGCATTGAATGACTTATCAAATAAAATTTAACTTTTAAAAAAAATTAACTTTTTTATTAATTTCATACATCCTGAATGATTTTTATATCTAACAAAATTTATCAAGACCTCAGTAATCACAGTGTATTATTATTTTTTTTGCAATGCATTATTTTTGACAAAAATAATTCAGTGGAAAATTACATTTCTTACATCTTTTATATTTATCCTCAAAACAATCTGAGTAGACATTTAGCAATTCAGAGAAAATTCTACCTCCTAACTCCTACTGACTTTCTTTCCCCCCCTTTTTTTAAAATGCATCATATATTTCTATTTTATTTTATCTTAATGAAAGTTTATAGAGACTTTGGATTTTCATTCATTCATTGCAACATGTATTTTTTTTTACAGCATATTCTTCCCATTTAATTTCCCCCCATTCATTCATTGTTGCACATTTTCCTCCCTGCCCTCCACTCCTTCCCCAGTTCACTTTTCTCTTTGAAAAGAAAAAAATTCTTTTATTGTTATAACCCCCCCACCGAAGTCCACAATCCACTTTACTATGCATTTCTTTTTCTGCAATCTTGTCATAAAAATAATATCTAATCATATATTCCTTTTAAACAGTTCTCTCTCTCATCTGTTTCAATGTAGTATACATTATTTACCCCTCTTTTCTTAGGTCTCCCCCAACCCCAATGTCAGTCCTGTTTTACAACAGTGGCACTATGCAATATTTGTCCTTTTGTGACTGAGATAGTTCACTCAGCATAATGTTCTCCAGGATCACCCATTTTGTATATTTCATGAGTTCCTTATTTTTCAATGCAGCGTATCATTCCATTGTGTGAATATACCACAGCTTCTCTATCCATTCGTTTGTTGATGGGCACTTAGGTTGTTTCAAACTCTTTGTAATTGCAAACAAAGTTGCAATAAACATGTGTGACTTTCCTCTTTTGTTCTGGCAAATACAACAGTTATCTACAGTGTTGGTGTGAACTGTTGTACTTACCAAGAACCATGAACGTGTCTTCTCTGTTATGATTGTAAAGCTTCCTGATATGACACACTGGAACCAAAAAATCCACATTTGTTAGTATCATTCATTATGCTTACTTACAAACTCAAGGAGTAGAGAGTGTGAAAAGCTGTAACATGTAGTATTTAGCCTCACCTACGGATTGACACAGTGGTTGTAACAGTTGCTTGAGCGTGTCAGAGATTGTGAGGAAGACACAAAATAGGACAAAGTTCAACTCTGTTGCTTATAGGGTCATGGTGAGGTATTGTCACAGTTGACTTGGTGACACTTAACTACAACAACAACAACATTGAAAACATCATCCAGAAAGTAATTCAAGAGATCACTATTGTCACACATTCATTGGGAACGAAATCTAGAGGCATTTTGTAGTGACTTCACAGGGAAACAGCATTATCAAAAAGTTTACTTGATTTGTCAAACTTGGGTGTGTTTGGTTTTGGTGTTGTTTTGTTTTGTTTTACATTAGGCCTTTAAGAAGATACGCCCAATTTGTGAGTTTATTACTAGATCAACTTATAACCTAACTAATTTCACAAGCAAAATACTTTTACTATAATCTTAAACACAATTTGTTCAAATTGTCTTCCTGTCAAACATTCTTCTAGGTGGTATAGCACTGGTCTGTGCGTTGCTGTACAGAGGTAACTCGTGGTTGCTGTGATGCTGAAGCCTGTGACAGTGATGTGCCAATCGTGGTAATGGGCACCCATGGTGGACAGTGTTGGCTGGAGCTTCCCGACTAAATCAAGCCTGGAAGCAGGAGCGGCATCCACTTCCGAAATGGCTTGCCTCTGGAAACTCTATGTACGAACAGTGCTCAGGCTGTTCATTCATAGGGTTGCTATGAGTTGTCTATGACTCGACGGCATTAAACAACAACAACAAATAATCTTAAAAGTATTTTATAATAGAAAACATTATTCAGAAGTACCCAAAGTCCAATTTGCATATTAAATAAAAGAATCACACGATTTCTTCCAGGATTACCCTATTCTCAGACTGCCCATCATTTCCTGAGACTTATTGGAATAATGATGGTTGTGGTTGTGTGTCTTTGAGTTAGAACCGGCTCGTAGCTGACCCTTCAGTGTGTTTCCAGAGGCAGTTATTGCACAGGAGGAGAACACTCATCCTTCTCATTTCTCCCAGAATGATGGTAGTTCCAGTGCATTTGAAAGTTCATGTTAGAAAAACATTCCTAGAACATTAAAATGTGAACTCTTCAAGTAATAACAAGGCTATTCTTTTCTAAGAATCAGGGCACTGACAAGTCAATACTAAATTGTTTTTCTGAGACAGAAGAATCCTAATTTGATGTTTTTGCTCTTTCCGTGTGACTTGAGACAATTAATCCACCATTAAGCATTTTTCTCACTGGTGAAGTGGGACTTAATATTTCTTACCTTGTATCACTGTATTATTTTGAAAGTTCCTACATAATTTATGGCCAGCTTGGTTTTACTACTTTCCTCCAAGAGTAGAGCCTATGTTTTACTGAGTTCCTTTCCTTGTAAGATTTCTAGTTACAAATCTTTGACAGAAGAGAAGCAGAAAACATGACTCTCACCAAGTCATTATACACAGACATGGCAACAGTGGTCTAATCTTTTATTCTCTCTTCTATTTTTAGCTCATTGTCCAGAGGTAGCAATTTCTAGACTTATTCATGACTGTCCCTTTGCAATTTAGCTCTGGTGCCCAGGCATCCATGGCTTCTGGGATTGAAAGGAAACATCCAACCTGCCAACCCATGCCAATGCCCCAAGCGAGAGGAGAATCTTATTTTTGGTTTCAGTATATCATATGACTCTGAGAGCTGGACAGAAGAATTGAAGCCTTTGAACTGCAGTACTGGAGACAAGTATTGAATATTCCATGGGCTACTAAAATAACCGACAGATGTGTATTGTGAAAAAGTACAGTCAGAGTGCTCCTTGGAGGCAAAGATGAGAAGCTTCATCTCACACACTCTGGGTATGTTTCTTTGTTTTTTTATGTGTGTACCGTCAAATTGGATCTGACTGGTACAGGAGGCGATTGCTCCTCCTTCTTCAGCAGAGCATCTGGTGGATTTGAACCGCCCACCTCTGGGATTGCAGTGCAGTGTCCTGCCACTAGGCCACCAAAGCTTGCCTCTGGGTATGTTTCTGTTGTGGTTAGGTGCCACTGAGTTGAGTATAACTCATAGCGACCTTATGAACAAAAAAATCTGAATCTTCTTCTAGCCTGTGTTATCCTTATCATCTGAGACCCACGTAAGCTCACTGCTGCACTGTGTTTACCCATCTCATTGAAGGTCTTTTCTTTCACTGACCCTCTACCTTTCCAAACATGATATCCTTATCCAAGGAACAGTCTTTCCCAGCAACATGCCTAAATTATGTAAGATGAGGCTTCACCATCCTTACGTCCAAAAGCACTCTGACTGTACTTTTCCCAAGACATTCCTGTTTTTTCAGATCTGTTTCAATTCTTTCTCCAACTATTCTGATGTTGCTTATCAGTCCAGAGGTAAGGATTTTTTGTCTTCTTGAGGTTGAGATGCAATTTGTATTGAAGGTTATAGTCTTTGATCTGCAGTAAGAGTTTCAAGTCCTGCTCCCTTTCGGCAAGTGAGGTTGTGTCATCTGTATAACGTAGGTTGTTGATGAATCTTCCTTTGATCCTGATTCCACATTACTCTTCATAGAGGCCAGCTTCTTGAACGATGTGCTCAGCATACAAAATGTATAGGTATGGAGAAAAGATTCATCCTTGACGCACACCCTTCTCAATTTTAAACCATGCAGTGTTACCTAGCTCTGTTCAGGTAATAGCTTCGTAATCTAGGTATAGGTATCTTCTCAATGATAGCCATTATTTATTATGATCCACACAGTCAAATGCCTTTGCATAGTCAACAAAACACAGACAGTCTTCTAATATTCTCTGCTCTCACCCAGGATCCATCTGACAGCAGCAGTGGTATCTCTATTGTCTTAGCCTCTTCTTAAAGCAACTTGAACTTCTAACAATCCTCCATCTCAACAATTTACTAATACTGTGTTGTCAAGGCCTACCTTGGCCGTCCGAATTCTCATTGCCGCTTTCCCAGAAATTCCAATTCCCCTTCCTCTACTTTTTATCCTACAGTATTTGTTTCTAGCATATCCCACTGCTGGAATGAAAGCTACATAAGAGCCCCATCAACTGTTGTTGCCAAGTTGGTTTTGACTCCTGGTGAACTTCTATTGAGTTTCAGAGGCTGTTATTATTTTTCTCTTGTTTTGTTTTTTTTAAAATAAAGTTTTTATTATATATTTGTTTACTTACACAAAGTTCATAGACATTGTTTTTGACACTGGATCTTTTCCATTTCCTTAACTCACCCTTCCCTCTACCCATCAAATAATGTGACCCTATGATGACCCCACTTGCCATCCTCATCCCTCTGCTCTTAACCTCTCTCCTTTTGATCCTCATAAACATTCTACTAGTCATCTTTCTATATCTACAATAAAGGGCTTCTGAGGTATTTGTCCTTATGGGACTGAGTTAGTTCACTTAGCATAATACTCTCCATTCCCTCCCAAGTTAGGTAGAGATTTTCAAAATAACTTCTCCTGTAGTTGTGGTTGTTGTTATGTGCCATCGAGTCACTTGCAACTCATAGCAACCCTATGTACAAGAGACCTAAACCCTGCTCTATCCTGTGCCAACCTCACTGTCTCTGCCACACCCACTCCCATTACCCCAATCATTGAATCAATGAATCTCATCGACGGTCTTCCTCTCCTGCGCTGTCCCCCCAGTCTTCCAAACATGATGTCCCTCTCCAAGGACTGGTCTCTCCTTGCAACACGCCCAAAGAACACCAGATGAAGCTTCAGAATCCTTGACTCCAAGGAGTAGTCCAGTTTCATCTTCTCCAGGACAAACCTGTTTGTTCTCCTAGCAGTCCATGGTATATTCAACACTCTTCTCCAGCACCACAGCTCAAAGGCATCAATTCTCTTTCTATCATCCCTAGTCATTGTCCAGCTCTCTGATGCATAGCACATAATTGCAAAGATTATAGCCTGGATCAGGCGCACCTTAGTCTCCTGCCTGATGTCGTTGCTCTTCAGTACTCTTGAGAGGTCCCTGACAGCTGAGTTTCCCACTGCAATTTGTCTCTTGACTTTGCTGCTGACTTTCTGGCTGCTGGTAACAAGACTGTTGATAGTGGAGCCAAGCAAATTAAAACTGTTAACTATGTCAATCTCTTCACCATCCATACTGATGCTGCCAACTGGCCCAGTGGTGACAATCTTTGTTTTCTTGATGTTGTGCTTCAATCCATATTGAAGGCTGCAGTCCTTGACCTTCTGCAGCAAGCTCTTCAGGTCCTTCTCAGTTTCAGCAAGCAGTGTTGTGTCATCTGCATAATGCAGGTTTTTGATGACTCTTCCCCCAATCCTGATGCCACATTCCTCTTTATACTGCCCAGTGTCCCAGATGATCTGTTTTGCATACAAATTGAAAAGGTATGGAGACAGAATACATCCCTGGCAGACACCCGTCACAATTTTGAACCTTGCAGTGTCTCCTTGTTCTGTTCTGATGACTGCCTGTTAGTCCAAGGGTAGGTTTTGCATAAGCACAATCAAATGTTCTGGGATTCCCATTCTTCTCAGAGTCAGCCACAGCTTGTTATGATCCATACAGTCAAAAGCCTTTGCATAGTCAATGAAGCACAGATAGACATTCCTCTGGTATTCTCTGCTTTCTACCAAGATCCATCTAACATTAGCTATAATATCCCTAGTACCATGGCCACTTCTAAACCCAGCCTGCACATCTGGCAGTTCTCTGTTGAAGTGTTGCTCCAGTCGTGTCTGGATAATCTGGATAATCTTGCTTGCATGTGATATTAATGATATTGTTTGATAATTTCCACCATCTGTCGGGTCACCTTTCTTTGGAATGGGAACAAATATCGAACTTTTCCAGTCAGTCGGCCAGCTGGCTGTCCTCCAGATTTATTGGCACAACTTAGTGAGTACATCCACAGCAGCGTCTGTTTGTTCAAACATGCCACTTGGTATGCCGTCAACTCCTGGAGCCTTGTTTTTTTGCCAATTCTTTCAGAGCAAACTGAACTTCCTCCTTCATCACCATAGACTCTTGCTCATACGATATTTCATGAAATTCTTCTGTGTCAGCCAATTCCTTCTGTTATAGTGACTCTTCCATCTTCTTTTAATGCTTCTTGTATCATTAACACTCTACCCAAAGCATCCTTAAGTAATACCACTCGTGGCTTGAATTTGTTTTTAAATTCCTTTAGCTTAGAAATGCTAAGCGAGCTCAGCCCTTTTGATTTTTTTTTTCTCTCTAGCTCTTTGCAAATTTCATCATAGCATCTTTCTTTGTCATCCCGAGCTGCCCTTTGAAATTTTCTGTTCAGCTCTTTAGTTTCTTGATTTCTTCCTTTAGCTTTGGCTTCTCAGCTCTTTAAAGCAATATTCAGCGTCTCATCTGACATCCATCTTGGGCTCCTGCAGGTTGCATAATATTTCATCATGTGAATGCACCATAGTTTCTCAATCCATTCGATTGTGGTTGGACATTTGGGCTGTTTCCATGTTTTTGCAATGGTGAATAACACTATGAATATTGGTGTACAAAGTCCTCATTTTCTCAGGGTATATTCCAAGCAGTGGGATAGCTGAGTCTTGTGGGATTTTTAGGATTTTTGAGGAAATGTCAAATTGTCTTCCAGAGTGGTTGTACCATTTTACAATCCCACCAACAGTGAATAAGAGTTCTTATCTCTCCACATCCTCTCCAACATTTATTAATCGCTGTCCTGTTAAATTTGTCACTGCTACTGGGGTGAGATGGTATCTTATTGTGGTTTTGCTTTGCATCTCTCTTATTGCTAGTGATTTTGAGAATTTTTCCATGTGTCTGTTGGTCATTTCAGTATTTTCCTCTGTGAAATGTCTTTCCATGTCTTTTGCCCATTTTGTAAGTGTGTTATCAGTCTTTTTCTTGTGGAGGGCCTGTAAGATTCTATAAACTTTGATATGAGACCCTTGTCTGAAATAGAATTTCCAAATGTTTTTTTTCCTAATCAGTAGATTTTCTTTTCACTCTGTTGGAAAAAGTTTTAGCTGCGCACAGGAATATAATCTTTAAAAGATCCCATTCATCAATTTTATCCTCTCCAGATTGTTCATTTCTGGCTGTGTTTAACAGTTTTTTTTATACCATAGACTAGGCTGCTTAAGCTTGATTCCAGTTTCTTTCTCATGAACTTTATGATTTGGGGCTTTACTCCCAGGTCTCTGATCTACCTTGAGTTGATTTTTGTATAAAGGGTGAGATGTGGATCCTGTTTCAGCTTTCTGCAGGTAGAAGTCCAGTTTTGTCTGCACCATTTGTTGAAGAGGTTGTCATTTCCCCCTTTGGCAGGTTTTATTTCCTTGTCAGTTATCAGTTGACTATAGATAGCTGGGTCCATTTCTGCATTCTCAATTCTGTTCCATCTGTCTATGTGCCAGTTTTGGTTACTACCACTGTGTAGTAGATTTTGAAGCTCAGGAGTGCTTTGCCTTCCACTTCATTTTTGTTTTTCACAAGTGTTTTGCTTATTCAGGGTCTCTGTCCTCTCCAAATAAACTTGACAAGTTCCCTTTTGATTGTCTTGAAAAAGGAATTTGGTATCTGTATTGGGATTACATTGAATATGTAGATTGATTTTGGTAGGGTTGTCATTTTTACCATATTGCATCTTCCTATCCATGAACAGGAAACATTCTTTTATTTATTTAGGTCTTTAATTGAGTTTTGCAGAAATGTTTTATAGTTTTCTCTGTATAGATCTTCTGTGTCTTTAGTTAGGTTCACTCCCAAGTATCTCAATTTTTAGTTGGCTATTAAATGGTATTTCTTTCTTGGTTTCCTTCTCTGAGTTCTTTTTGTTACTGTAGAGGAATCCCATTGATTTTTCAGATATTGTTCTTATATCCAGCCACTCTACAACACTAGTCTACTAGCTCTAACAGTTTTTTTGGTTGAGTCCTTGGGTTTTCTGTGTACACTATCATATTATCTGCATACAGTGACAATTTCACCATCCATCTTCCAATCTGGATTCCTTTTATTCCCTGCTCTTGTCATATTATCCTTGCAAGTACTTCCAATATAATATTGATTAGCAGTGGTGATAGTGGGCATCTTTGTCTGATCCCTGTTCACAAGGAAAATGTGTTTAGTTTTTCTCCATTGAGAATGATATTGGCTTTTGGTTTCAAATATATGCTTTTCAGTATGTTGAGGAAATTCCCTTCTATTCCAATATTGCTGACTATCTTTATCTAGAAGAGGTGTGTTGGATTTTGTCAAATGCCTTTTCTGCATCAATTGCTATGATTATATAGTTCTTGTTATTTGCTTTGTTAAAGCGGTGAGTTATGTTGATTCTTTTTTTATGTTGAACCAGCCTTACATACCTGTTATGGATCCCATTTGGTCATGATGAATTATTTTATTTTATTTTTTTAATGTGCTTTTGGATCTATTGGCTAGGATTTTGTTAAGGATTTTTGCCTCTATATTCATGAGAGATACTGGTCTGAAGTTTTCTTTCTTGGTTGTATATCTTTGCTTGGTTTTGGTATTAGGGATATGCCTTCTTTATGGAATGACTCTGGGAGTGTTTTTTCTTTTTCAATTTTTTGAAATATTTTAAGTATAATTGGTGACATTTTCTTTGAATGTTTGGCAGAATTCAGCTGTCAAGCCATCTGGTCCAGGACTTTTCTTATGAAGAAGTCTTTCAATTTCTTTTGTGATGGGTCTGTTCCAGTGTTCTACCTCTGTCTGTATCATTCTGGGTAGGGCATGAGTTTAAAGGAATGTGTCCATTTCCTCTACGTTTTTAATTTACCAGAGTATAGCTTTTAGTGGTATTCTGATATTATCAATTTTATTTCATCTGGTTCTGTTGATGTTACCTCAATAATTTCTCAACTGAGTAATCTATCTTCTCTTTTCCCCCTTTTGTTATGTTTGCCAGTGGTTTGTCAATTTTATTGACCATTTGAAAAACCAGCTCCTGGTCTTCTTGCTAGTTTCAGTTGTTTTTCTGTTTTCTATCACATTGATTTCAGCTCTTGTCCTTACAATTTCCTTTCTTCTAAAAGCTGTAGTATTAGATTCTTGTTCTTTTTCTATTGATGAAGGTATTCAATTAGATAATTTATTTTTTCCCCTTCTTTCCTTTTTTATATATGTGCCTATTCCTATGAACTGCCCCCTGAGGACTGTCTTAGCTGCATCCCAGAGATTTTGGTATATTACATTTTAATTTTCATTTGTTTCAAGGAACTTTTTCATTTCATTCTTGATTTATTTTATAACCCAATCATGTTCTAGCAGAGAGATACTCAGTTTCCACATGGGTAGTTTTGGAAGCTTTACTCTCCTGTGGTTAATTTCTAGTTTTATGACATTGTGATCTGAAGAGATACTGTGTATTATTTCAATGTTTTTTAATTTGTGGAGGCTTGCTTTGGGTCCTAACATGTGATCAATTCTGAAGAATGTACCACACACACTTGAGAAGAAAGTGAATTTAGTTTTAGTTGGGTGCAGTACCCTGAATACATCCACAAGTCGAGTTTGGCTGATAGTAAAGTTTAGATCTTCTGCATCTTTGTTAAGTTTCTTTGACCTATCCTTTGGCAAAAGTGGTGTGTTAAAGTTTCCTACCACTATTATGGTGCTATCTATTTCTTCAGTTCTGTTAACCGTTGGGTTAGGTATTTTTCAGGTCTATCATTTGGTGTGTAAATGTTATTCAAGGTTATTTCTTCTTGACCTACTGTGCCTTTAATCAGTATATAATAGAGGCTGTAAATCTTTACGGGAGAATATGGCCTCATCTTTCTCCCACGGGATGACTGGTGGATTCAAACCGCCAGCTTTGTATTTGGTTGCCCAACCCTTCATGCACTAAGCCACTAAAATTCCTCTCATAAAGGTAGACATCTTTTTTGTTGTTTTTGTTTGTTGATGCATTTAAGACACCTTGAATACATGTGGATACTCAATAAATGTTGGTTGAATGACCACACTGAAACTGTACTTTTATTAAACATATTTCATGGAAGAATTTGTGAGGGGAAATTGAGGACAGCAGCACACCACTCACAATAAAAAATGTACCCTAGGAATCCCTGTTCAATTTTCTCAAATTATTTGTTAATTAACAGAACCCAACAATTTAATTTTTCTTGGCCAACATAAAATCATAAAATCTCTTTCTCTCACTGCGTGTGTGGATATATATATATATATATATCCACACACACACAAACATACATACACACACATACATATACATATACTGTGCTAGTTTCATACAGCACAAATGTTCTTTTATCTTCTTTTTCTGGCAAAAAAAAATGCATTGTAGATAGCTGAAAAGTTACCAACTATTTTCTATTTTCCCAAAATGCTGCTTGGGCATTCAAGTATGCCTTGTCTTCAAGAATCATGCCACACACACACACACACACACACACACACACACACTCTTGATTTTAGGCAAACAGACTCTTGGAAGAATTTCATTGATAATAAGTTTTGTTTCATATTATTTTCTTGTTTTTTTTCCATTTTTCTTCTGTTTCCTATTATTTTCTCATTTTGATTTATACAAAGATGAGTTCTTTGAGATCTGAGATTGTATATTCTCAGTGTCCTGACTCTGGTGTTAGGTAACCATGGTGGCCTGGTGATAAGGAGCTGTACTGTCAATCCAATGCCCTGTAGTTCGAATCCGACAGTTGCTCCACAGGAGAAAAATGGATAATCTCCTCCTCATGTCATTTATTGCCTCTGAAAACCTAGAGTGTTCGGCTATGCGTTGGTTCCAACTTGACATTACTAAACAAAAACAAGACAACTCTGGTGTACTTCCAGTCTCAGAAACAACCAAAAGCCACAGTGAAAAATGAACAAATAACAATGACAGATTCTATTGTTTACTCACAGAAAAGGTTGCCCACTGTGGGTATCCTGTAATTACTGTTAAAGGAATGTATTTCCTTCCAAAAGCAAGAGGTTGTGATAGGAATAAATATGTCCAGATTGCTCCCAGGATGTGAATATGAATACCAATCATTATTTGTATGGCCTGGGAGAAAAGAATAGCAATAGTGATTATTTGCCACTGTTCCTCTTTAATCTGGACAGAACAGACATCAGAGAAATCTCAAGGTGGTGAATGAAAGTGGTGCCCTAATTGAACTTCAGGAAGTTTAACATTTATCACAGATGAAGAGGGTTTGCTATTATCTCAGAAGGGTCTGTGTAGGTAAAGACTACTTGTTTATTCACGAGAATGATACGAGGGACCTGTTAATATGCTTGGATCAAAGTCAGACAGCATGAACCCTTTAGAATGAATATCCTTCAAGACTCACCAATCTCAGTGTGTTCAACAGCCTTTGCTTTCAAATGTGGCTCTTATTAGTAGTTCTGACCTTACATGTCTCTCTCTCAATCTTCCTGTGACTAGGATTTTAACTTTGTGCTGTCCAGTCCCATGCCTATCTGTATAAGAATCCAAGACTCATTGTAAACAAGGGTGAAAGAATAGTGAAATCTTGAAATTGCTGGTTCTCTGTAACCCTTCCAAGGGAGCCTAGTCTGGGGTGAGAGTCTTAAATGTTTATAATATAAAAGTTTGGGTCAGAGGAAGGAACTTCTGCAGGCCTTTTCAGGTGGTTTTCAGATAGATATTTCTCAGATGTGTACCCACCTATAGGAAACCACAGTGAGATGCCCCATTCTCTTCTTCCTTCAACCTCTCTCCTGAGGTAAACAGAATTTAAGCCTGAAAAACGGAAGTTCTACTAGAGATCAGAATTCAGCCTCTCTTGGCTTGCTCTAATGAATATTTATTTCCATGAAGCTGGAGGACAAAGACATCCCTTTTCCCCCACAGAGCATCTCAAAGAGGCCAACCTCGACTTGAAATTTGTAATGGGCTTCTATTATGGTTGGTGGTTCTAGAGAAAGCCAACAGGTGACCAGTTAACAGTGATAATCATCTCCGTTTGAGATTATTCTGACTTCCAGGCAACACAGAGCTATGTATGAGTTGAGTGGCCCTTTTGTCAGGCAGTGGTAGAGGGATGAGGCCAGGATGGAAGGGAGTGAGTAGGCCTTTGCCCACTACTACCATCCATGCTGTGAGTTTTAACTCCTGCTTAGACTAGGAATCCACGGACACTTTCTAACATCCAAAATTTAGTGAAGGAAGCAGAGTTTGTTGCGGTTTTCCTCCCTTTAAATTTTTTATTATGAAATAATGACAGATTGTGGAGAATTTGGAGAAATAATGAGGTGTGGAAGTACGAACATTATACAAGCTTCGTCCACAGGTGTGTGTCGTGTGGGGTCACCCTGACTTACAGTGACCCAAATTTCTAGTGATTCCATGTATTTCAGGTCCAAACCTTCCTCTATCCTGTACCATGTTCACAATCTCCTTTGTGCTAAGCCCGTCTTTACAGCCACTATGTCCCCCCTATCTTGCTGAAAATTTTCCTTTCCTTGGCCAACCCTCCAGCTGTCCAAGCGTGATGTCTGTCCCCTTTCAAGGATTGGCCCCTCCTGGCAACAAGCTCAAAATAGCTGAGAAAGGAAAAAAAAAGTCTTTAAAGGTTTGCTTCTAAAGAGCATTACAAAGAGCCCCTTAGGGAGTTGTGCTGGAAACCCACAAGCTTCCCTGGTAGTCTGAATCCACCACCAAGTTTGCAGGAGAAACACGAGTAGCCCCCTGTGCCATCTACAGCCTCCAAATGGGCAGTTACAAGCTGGCTCTGACTTGAAGGCAAGGAGTTGAGACTTTTTCCTTTGGAAGGAGCACTCTGCTGTACCTCTTCCGACAAAAATTCTTTTGACGGTCCATGGCATATTATATGACACTCTTAGCCAACACAAATATTCAAAGGCATCAGTTCTTCTTGGGTCTTCTTATAGTCCAACTTTCACAGTTATTGTTGTTAAGTGCCGTCGAGTCGCAGGCGACTCATAGCGACCCTATGAAGGAGAGTCCTCAATGCTTGTGTGTCTTTCATCCTCTCTCCAGGTTCATAGGGTTTCCGGAGGCAAGCTACTACGGAAGTGGATGCTGCACCTGCTTCCAAGCTTGTTTTAATCAGGGAGCTCCACCCCACACTGTCCGCCATGGGTGACCAACCATTAACGCATTTGACACATCAGTGTCACAGTGCTCAGCCTCACAGCAAGCACAGGTGACCACTGTACGGCAAGTGGACACACCAGGGCTATATGACCTAGAGGAATGTTTGAACAAAAACAATGAAAGATAGGCCCAAGGGCTGCAGATTAAAAGTCACCCACCTTTGGCTTCATAGCATCGCTTTCTGTCCACTGGACCAAGGGATCTCTCTCTATCTTGATGTTATTGTTGTTAAGTGCCGTCGAGTAGCAAGCAATTCATAGCGACCCTATGACCCTTAACACTTCTTATAGTCCAACTTTCACTGTTGTTGTTGTTGTTGTTATGTGATGTCAATTTGCTTGCAACTTAGTGACCCTATGTACAATAGCCCTAAACTCTCTTCTGTCCTGTGCCAAACTCATTGTCTCTGACACACTCATCCGGATTACCCCAGTCACCGAGTCAATCCATCTCCTAGAGGGCCTTCTCCTCATGCACCTGCCCTCCACCCTCCCAAGCATGATGTCCTTCTCCAAGTACTGGTCTCTCCTTACAACATGACCAAAGTGTGTCAGATGAAGCCCCAGAATCCTTGCCTCCAAGGAGCAGCCCGGTTCAATCCTCTCCAGGATGAATCTGTTTGTTTTCTTAGCAGTCCATGGTACCCTCAAAACTCTTCTCTAACCCCACAGCTCAAAGGCATCAATTCTCCTTCTATCCTCCCTAGTCATTGTCCAACTCTCTGATGCATAACAAGTGATTGCAAAGACCATGGCCTGTATCAGACGCACCTTAGTCTCCAGAGAGACACCATTGCTCTTCAGTACTTTGGAGAGGTCCTTAAGAGCAGACCTTCCCATTGCAATACATCTTTTAATTTCCTGACTGCTGGTGCAGCTGAAAAATATCAGAGCTCAGGCCAGATGTACTGCAGTCTTTAAACTCATATCTGTGTTCTTCTGTGCTTTAAAGAGCTCCATGCCAGCAGATTTCCCCATTTGACACGTCTTTTGACTTCTTGATCGCTGCTACCATGGGTCTTGTTTGTGGAACCAAAGAAAATGAAATCCCCCTGATAACATCAGCCATTTCTCGAGTTTGCTTACTGGTCTGGTTGTGAGGATTTTTGTTTTCTCGAAGTTAAGGTGTAATCCATGTCGAAGGTTATCATCTTTAATCGTCTTCAGTCGGTGCCTTGAGTTTTCTTCATTTTCTGCAAACAAGGCTGTGTTATCTGCATAACGCAGATTGTCGACGAGTACTCTACCTACCAATCCTGATGCTACAGCCGTCTTCATAAAGCCCACCTTCCCGAACTATTTGTTCAGCATATAAATTGAACAGGTATGGTGAACGAATACAATCCTAACACAAATCTTCCCCGATTTTAAACCATGCAGTATCACCTTGTTCTGTGAACGGTTGCTTCTCGGTCTACACATAGGTTTCTCATGAGTAAAATGAAGAGTTTGGGAATTCCCATTCTTCTCAGTGTTATCCAGTTTATTATGATCCGCACAGTTGAATGCTTTTGCACAGTTAATAAAACACAGGTAAACACCATTCTGGTGTTACTTTTAGCCAAGATCTGTCTGACATCAGCAATGATATCCCACATCCTATGGCTTGTTCTGACGCTGTCATTGTACTGCTTCAACTGTTTTTGAGTAATCTTCAGCAAGAATTTACTTTCATGTGATACTGATGATCTTACTTCCACATTTTTTTGGATCACCATTTTTGGTACAAGTATGGAAAACAGTCAGCTGGCCAGATCGTCTAACTTCCTTGAAATAGACTAGTGAGCACATTCAGGATTGCATCTACTTACTGACATGTCAGTGGATTTTCTGTCAATTCGCAGAGCCCAATTTATTGCCAGTACTTTCAGTGCAGCTTGTAGTTCTTCCTTCTGTACCTGTAAGAAGTGTTCAGGTGGCATGGGGTCATGGGGTCTGACATCCACTAGCATCACAAAGGGAAGAGTTCCCACCCGCCAACCACATCAACAGCACTAAACCAATTCCCATGAGGTCAGACATGCCCTCATACTCCCCTCATCTGCTTCTTTCAAGTCTAGAACTAACTAGCTTCTCAGGGCTCTTCATGCTCCACCACTAGATTTGCTAATCTGTTGCAATAGCCACACAGACCTCACAGATCATACAATGATGGTGTTTATTGAGGAAGTGAATGGGTTACAGTTCAGGTTGGAGAAAGGATGCAGACAGTTCCTCAGACAGGACAGTTTCTTGGGCATGCTTGCAGGCCCTCTGGCTTTCATTCCCATGGCTTTAGCTCAGTGTTGCAAAATTCTTTTAGGTCTGTTGATTAGAGTGTACCTAGGCAACTTCTTCTGTTCCTCACACAGTTCTTTAGAAAGCTTGAGTGAAAGTCCTCGGTTCTGACTCTGCGTGGCAGTGATCCCTGTGCACTGTCTCAGTGTCAGTCCCTGATTCTCTACCACCACCACCGCCACTGCTGCTGCTACTTTGGGCTAAGTCCGGGTTTGTCTCACACCGGAGACATCATTTGCCCTGTCCTCTCTCCTCCTTTCTTGCTGGTAGTGAGATTTCCGCCTCTAAACCTGTTCAGTTTAAGCCCAGCAGGATGGTAAAACTGTCTCAAGCTTTAATTAGTAGTTTATCTTAGTTTGAATGTTGTTAATTTATCTTATTTGAATGTTGCCACCCAAAAGGTGCTATTGGTATAGTGGCAAATGGCAAAGCCAATGGTTAGGAAAGTGATTTTGAACAATCATTTTATCCCTATGATTTTGATCCTATGCTACTTCCTGTAGATAGTTGTTTGGTTCTGTTTTTCTGCTATAAATCTGCGTGTTCCTTCCATCTTCTCTTACACTTCCTGTGTCATTCAACATTTTACCCATAGAATCCTTCAAGTTTGCATCTCAAGGCCTGCATTTCCCCCCCCGCTCAGTTCTTTGTTTTAGAAATACCGCGTGCATGCTTCCCTTTTTGTTTTCTAACTCTGCATCTTTGCCTATTTGATGATAATACTTTGCTTTATCTTCTGGAACTGTCCTTTGGAATCTCTGTTCACTCTCTTATATCATCATTTCTTACTTTCACTTTGGCTTTTCTAGATTCAAGAGCAAGTTTCAGAGCCTCTTCTATTTTGAAATTGTCCCCTCGCCTGTCTCTTTAATGATCTTTTGCTTTCTTTGTGAATAAGATCGATCCTTAATGTTCCTTAATGTCTTACTGTAACTCTTCTGACCTTTGGTCTTTGGTTGTTAATGTTCAGGGCATAAAATAAATTATTGAGATGATTTTTCCATTCACACAGATGCTTAGAGGACAGCATATTGTGTAGGGAGCTGCCTTCAAACACAAACACTTTATGTCTCAGGTGGTTTGAATCCCCCAGTGGCTTGGTGGGAGAAGATGGGCAATCTTGTCCCATTACCATCTACAACCACTTTGAGTCAGAACTAACTCACTAGTAGTGTATTTGAGTATTCAGGGTTGTATTTTGTTCTCATAGATTTGTGTACTTTTCTTCGGCTTCAGAATTTGCACCAGAGCAATTGATGACCTGTCCCACAGAGGCCCCTGCTCTTATTCTGACAGCTGATATTGAGCTTTCTCACTGTCTCTTTTCCCAGATATAATCAATTTGATTTCCGTGTATGCTCTTGCGGAAGGTACATGTGTATATTTGCTGTTTCTGTGGTTTTTTTTTTTTAGGATATTAGTGATGTGATTTTGACCTCATATTTGTCATCAAAGCCTTATTTTCCAACTATCAATCCTTCTTTGTTTCCAGCTTTTGCATTCCAGTCACCAGTCATGATTAATGTATCTTGACTACATGTTCAATCAATTTCATATGTTAGAAGTTGGTTGCTGCTGTTGTTATGTGCTGTCGAGTTGCCTATGACCCATAGCGACCCTATATATAGCAGCTCTGACGACTGCCCTGTCCTGAGCCAGTCTCACAAATTCCAACACACCTACCTCAATTGCCCCAGTTACTGTATCAGTCAATCTCATCAGGGGTCTTCCTCTCCTGTGCTGTCCCTCCACCCTCCCAAGCATGACATCCCTCTCCAAGGTCTGGTCCCTCCTTGCAACATGTCCAAAGTCAAGCTTCAGAATCTTTGCCTCTATGGAGCATCCTGGTTTCACCCTCTCTAGGATGAACCTGTTAGTTCTCCTATAAGTCTATGCTATACTGAATACTCCTCTCCAGCACCACAGCTCAAAGACATCAATTCTTCTATCATCCCTACTCATAGTCCAGCTTTCTGATGTATAGCAAGTGATTGCAAAGACTGGCCTGGATCAGGCTCACCTTAGTCTCCAGCCTGACACTGTTGCTCTGCAGTACTCTGGAGAGGTCTCTGACAACAGATATTCCCAATACAATTAATATTTTAATTTTCTGTCTGCTGGTGCCAAGAGTTTTGATTGTGAAGCCAAGTAAACGAAAACTGTTAACTATCTCAATCTCTTTACCATCCATACTGATGCTGCTAATTGGCCCAGTGGTGAGAATCTTTGTTTTCTTGATGTTGAGCTTCAACACATATTCAATCCTGCAGTCCTTGACTTTTGCAGGAAGCTCTTCAGGTCCTCCTCAGTTTCAGCAAGCAGGGTTGTGTCATTTGCATAATGCAGATTATTGATGAGTCTTCCTCCAATCCTGATGCCATATTTCTCATAGAGCCCAGCCTCCCAGATATCTTGTTCTACTTATAGATTCAAAAGATATGGAGTTAGGACACGACACATTCTTGGTGCACTCACTTCCCAATATTGGACCATGCAGTGTTTCCTTGCTCTGTTCTGATGCCTGTCTCCTTGTTCAAGTATAGGTTTAGCATAGACACAATCAAGTTTTCTGGGATTCCCATTCTTCTCAGAGTCAGCCATAGCTTATTGTGATACACAGGCAAATGCCTTTACATAGTCAATGAAACACAGATAGACATTCCTCCGGTATTCCCTGCTTTCAGCCAAGATCCATCTAACATCAGCTACAATATCCCTAATACCACAGCCTCTTCTAAACCCAATCCATATGTTTAGTGAAATTAGTCAACATTGAACTATGTCCACCATTGCCCTGTCTTTCAGGACGGATCTTAAAATGCTCTTTCTTAAAAAAGAAAAAAAAACCCCTTCCGGTGCCGAAAAAGAAAACAATTCCCCTCAAACCGGCAAATTTGGCAAAAGGGAACCGAAGGGGTTGAAAAAAAAATGACCAATACCAGTCCTTTTCAGCTAACTAATGCCTACAATTATCAATCTTTAGATATTCCGTTTCCTTTTGACAATTTCCAATTTTTCTAGACACATTGTTAGTATATTTCATGCTGATTAATAATGGGCCACCTGTTACTCATTTTGACTCATGCTGCATTAGCGAATAAAGGCCCTTCACCGGGTGAAATTTTTACTCCATCTATGTCATTACGGAACACTCCACTTTGAGGGGGCAGCTCTCCCCTAGAGCTATTTTGAATGCCTTCCAAGCGGAGAACATCTTCCTCTGGCCCTGTATCAGTGTTCTCTGCTGTTATCGTAGAGGTTTTGAAGATCCATTATTTAGAAGTGAATGGCAAGTCCTGGAAGCTCCACTAAAACCTACCCATTTGGGGTGACTCCGCTGGTATTAGAAATCCCAGGGGCCGAGCTCCCAGTGTTAAAGCAACAAGCAAGCAACCACTGCACAACCAACCAACGGATGAGTGGTGGCACATCTCACGTACCTGCAGCATAATGTCAGAACGATGAAATAGAACTTGACATAAGGTATGTGCATGTTTATGGAAGCACTGAAGCAATCAGGAATTACACTTGGCCACAAACTCCCACTGTACCACATAATCGGCCTCCTCCCAACATCCTGACTCTTTGGGTCACTAGTCTGATTTTCATCTCTACACTTCTGTCATTTTGAGAATTTTAACATGAGTGGGACAATGGTAGATGTGACCTTTAGAATTTGTTTTCATTGCACATGTCTTTGAGATGCACCTGAATTTTTGTGTAAGTAAAAATGTGGTTGTTGACGTACTGCTGAGTCAGAACAGACCCATAGTCGACCTGTCAGTGGGCTTTCAGAGGAAGCAAACTGCACGAGAGGAGATGGCCCATCTTTCTCCCACCGAGCGGCTGGTGGAGTCACGCTGCATGCCTTTGGGTTGGCAGTGAAGCTCCTCACCATTAAGCCGCCGGTGCTCCCTAAGCTAATTCATATTTAAATTCATATGGGTATTTAAATAATATTTATATTGTTGAAATGATATTTTTTTTTATTATTTAAGGATAACTTCACTACTTCTCCTCCTCCATAGATGGCATAGGACAGGAGAGCGTTCAGCTCTGTTTTCACAAGGTCTCTATGGGTCATACTCAACTTGGCAGCACCTAACTAACATAATTCTCCTCTTTTCATAGAAATAAAGTCTCCTCCCAGTTTGTATTTGGAAATTGCAACACTATAATCACGTCTTCATTTAGTTCTTACCCCAAATATTCTTGCTTCCTTTCTTATCAAAGGATAATTGTGTGGCATTTTCATAAGGTATGATAGAGGAAAGGACGAGTGTTTCTTTTCTGTGGGAAAATACAGAAACAACTTAGTGTTAATTATTGTCTTTAGTAAGATCTAATTTTACTGATGTTCATTTTTGACTCATCCCCCCCCCATCAAATTAACAATATTATTACACAGAAAAACAAAGACTTTTCATACAGCTTTGCTCCTTTGCCAACCTTAAATGACTCTGGATTGTGGAAGCCAGTACAACGTGGTGGCTTTCCCTGTGACATAAATCCTTCTCTCTCTAGGAATTGCCATCCTTCCTATAGTTACAGGTCTATGAAGTGGAACTCATGCTTGTGGTTTGCTCTCTTCCCTTCTGTTGCTTCTTTCCAAATAAAAAACTGGTGCAGAACTGTCTGCCTAGCAAAACTGACGTCATAGCATCACACGCCTGGATTGGCTGCTTGAAAGGGAGCTCTTGTGGCCCAGTGTAAGAAGCAGTGCTGCCGCCCCGAAGGCCCATGGTTCCAATCCACCAGCTGCTCCACGGGAGAATGAAGGGCAGTCTCATCTTCTGTAATTTACTGTCTCTGAAAATCTAATAGAGGGCGAGCTAGGAGTCGGTGCTGACTTGATGATACACAATGACACAAAACTCTGAAAAGGTAAGCTGCACCAGCTAGAGACCTAAGATCGTGTAGGAAAGGTGTTCTATAGATTTGATAATTATAACTCATTAAATGATGACTAACTTTTGGGATTTGGCCTTTCTAGATTCCATACTTAATACCCATGAGGATGATTCCTTGAACCTAGCCACCAATCAGGACAAAGGCCACCATCAGACTCAAGCTGGGCCCATCATACGTCCAGATTGTTGAGGTCGGGGCTCTTCATGGAAAGGGCAGAGGCATCGCCATGTTCTATCCTAATGGAAGCAGTTTACAGAGGAAACACATTTTGAAAGTGAAAACCTAGAGAAATTACTCAGAGACAGAGCTGAGATGGAGGAGAAGCAGATTTGAGTTTCTGCAGATTTTCAATGTCCCAGCTTTTTAATCTCTTCTGAAACCTGGAGGTCTTCTTGCCCATGCACAAATTATTTATTATGTATTCATTATATATTTATAATTAAATATGAGGATGGCACAGGATAGGGCAAGGTTCACAGCTAAGGTGACTCGACAGCACCTAACAACTACAACAATAATCTTTACCTACTAGTACTTAACTCATTAATTCTTGAGGCTTAACTTGTCCCTGAAATGGTCCACTGACGCTGGACACTGAGGAGATGGAGAAGCAGATAGTGGAAAGAGCCCACGGACCAGAGTTCAGATCTTTACCTTACCACTTGCTAGGTGACCTTGGCCATCTCATTTACTTTTTCAGAGGTTGTTTCTTCATCAGCAAAATGTCTGCAGGATTTTACTGAGAATCAGAAAAGAGAAATGGGTACAAAACTGAAACTTCAGTCAGGAGGAAGTGGCGTTGGGAACACCTGCCCCCCAACCCCGTGTGGGTGTGGGCCTAACCTGGGGTCACATTTACTGGATCAGGAGGGCAGGGGAACTGTGTTCTGAGAGCTTCCTGTTAGGAGTCCCAGTGGCAGCACCTGCTTGGTGGTCTCTGCTCCCTCAGCGGGGCCTCTCATCCCCTCCTCGCTGTGGGGCTCTAACGCCGTTGGCGGTCGTGAAGGACAGTGCGGCTGCGGGGCCACGGAGCGCGGGGACACCCACCCACGCGGACGCCTGCAGCGCACGGGGCCCTCGAAACTGTGCTGAGGCTGCAGATTCTGAGGGCGGGGCACCGGAGGCAGGTAGAGACACAGGAGATAGAGACACAGGGGGCAGGTAGAGGAAGAGGGGGCAGGTAGAGGGAGAGGGGCCAGGTAGAGGGAGAGAGGGCAGGTAGAGACACAGGGGGCAGATAGAGGGAAAGGGTTAGGGAGAGGGAGAGGGTCTATGGAGAGGGAGAGAGGGCAGGTAGAGACACAGGAGATAGAGACACAGGGGGCAGGTGGAGACACAGGAAATAGAGACACAAGAGGCAGGAAGAGACACAGTCGGTAGATAGAGACACAGCGGGCAGGTAGAGGAAGAGAGGACAGGTAGAGGGACAGGAGATAGATGCACAGGGGGCAGGTAGAGGGACAGGTGCCACCCCCGCCCTGTCTGGGTGAGCTCTGCTTGAGGACCTGGGCAGTCCTTGGTGGTGGAGGTGGTCCATGCTGTCACCGACCACCCGACCACGGTCGTGACAAGAAACTCGAGGGGTTTCTTGGTGAAGAGCAGGTGAGGGATGAAGTCGGCGAAAATGAGAGTCTGCACACCAGGATGATGTAGAGAGCTCTGATTTATTATGCTAAAAGCTTGCTTTTTATACATTTAAACTTGTTAAACTTGACTTATAGCCAACATTTTGTGATTACAAAACTCACATAAAATTTTAACTAGAAAAAACAAAAAGAAAGTATTTTCTATTACTAAATAATAGCAGCAGCTATTAAACATTCTTTAAACAAGAAACACAATGACCTTATGTTGGTCATCTGCTAGACAATGGTTAATGGTTTACATTTCACTTCCTTTCCTCTCCTACTTTGCGTTACTGTATCTTAGCCACCTTTGTTTTTGCCTTTGTACTCGTGTTTGTACTGTACTACATAAGGTCCAAGCCTAACGAATCTTAACATCTATTTTCCTACACTCTGGACCATTCCTATGTTTATCAATAGCTTTTGCAACTTGTTTCATAAGATTTTAATTTGTTTTTGTTTGGCAATGTGCACTAAGGCGTACGACTTCCTTTAACTTGTTTTTACCAAGTTAACTTGTAATATTCAATTCTTTTTCCTTGGAATACAAAACGTCTGTATAAGGAAGAGGTACTGGTGTTGGAGTTGGCAGGACATATGGTCCTTTATAAGTACTTTCTTCCCACCACCTGTTATTTATCTGGTAATATTTCCTATTTCTTGAAGAGACCTTTACTTTTAGAGAAGTTTGTCTTTTGAGTCTTTTCTTAAACCTCTCTGTTTTATTCTCATTAACTATGACTTTCTGCTGTTGAAACTAGTCTAAACTTTCTCCTAATATACAATTACATTGCTGAATATGAGTTGCAAGTATCACAAAAGAGGAATTAGATACATACTCAAAGATCACGAACAATCTCAATTTCTATTATATTTTCATCTTGTTTATTATCATTTCCAGGAACATCAAGTGGTTCCTGATTAAGGACTTTAGTTAAATCTTTATCCCAGTTCTGGTGAAGTTCCCCTGATTTTTCCCCAGAAACTCCTATTCTTATCAGAAACAGCACATAGCTTAAAAATAGAAAAGCAATTCCTAGAAGCAACTTAATTTCCAGAGGTTTCCCGGGATTACGAAGACCCATCTGTAACAAATATCCAGGCATCAGCCCACTCACAAGCACAGGGCTTGCAAGATTCCCTCTTATGCTATCCTTGAGGTCAGAGACCCCGTACAGGCACGGACGTCCCATTTTGTCACACGGGCGTCGGGCGTCGTGGCCAGAGAGGACAGCGAGGCGGGTGTGGCACCATGCCTCTCAGTATTGGGCCCAGCGCTTACCTCCAGAAATTCCTCCACTCAGTAGACAACCTTCGTGCTGTCTTTCTGCCTGTCCCTTTGTTAGTCCGTCTTGTTGGAGCCTTCCTTTCCTTCTCTGAGTCTCCACCCTTCCCAGCATAATGTCTCTTTCCAAGGTCCAGCCCCTCCTGATAACACACTCAAAAGTACGTGAGACCAAGCTTCACCACCCTTGCCTCGAAGGAGCACTGTAGTTGCACTTCCTAGTGGCCTAGAGGGTAAGGAGTTGTGCTGCCAACCCAAAGAGAAAGAGTTCGAAACCACCACATGTTATGAGGGAAATAGATGGACAGTTTCCTTCTATGAGATTTACAACCTCTGGAAATGCACTGGAGGGTCAGCTGTGTGTTAGTTCTTAGCAGTAATGAGTTTGGTACTCCAAGCAGGCCCTGCTAGGTGGTGGTGGTGTACCCTTCAGCTGGAACTGACCCACCCAGAAGAAGGAAATGTGGCTGAATAGCTTCAGTCCAACAAGAAGGCACAGATTCTCAGATCTTTAATTAAAGCAGCTGAAAGGGGAGAAAAAAATAACATTAAAGATAGTTGGTAATAGTGGAATAAAACCAATTAAATGTAAAAAGTTTTAAATAAGGAAATTTAAAAATTGTTTTTGAAAAGTTTTCACATTTATCTTTTTGAAAGTATGAGATGGATTGACTCAGTGACTGGGGTCATAGAGGTTGGTGTATCAGAGACACGAAGATTGGCACAGGATATGTTACTGAACGCAAGGGGTTCTTTCCGTAGTCAGTCGCCAATAAGACAAACAGAATGCAATATCCATAAATGCACTTTATTACAGATCTGTGAGGGACAGTGGGTCCCAGCCTCAAAGACTGCCTCCCCATCTGGGAGTGACCATGGC
>NW_006400018.1:2732759-2735609 GCF_000299155.1 Elephantulus edwardii
AGTAATTCAGGAAGGCCATGGTTCTCTTCCTGGTAAACAGGCTGGTTAAGATACAGTTTACATATGATTGGAGAACCAGCTTCACCAGCACCTAGGACAGATGCATTTCCTCTTCTGGTAAACAGATCAAACTACATGACTAAAGACAGGAAACAGAGAATTCAGAGGCTAAACAACTAGTTTTGCAGGCTGAAGAAAAAGAACTGTAGTTTTATAACTGATACCTATATAGAGAATTCTGAACTTACTAATACCACCTTATAATTGATACCTATATAGAGAATTATGAACTTATTAATACCACCCTACCGAGAATTCTGAACTTATCAATACCACCCTATCAAGAATTCTGAACTTATTAATACCACCCTATCATTCGCCCATCTTTTTATATAAGTCTTATATCTATAAGACAAACATACCACCTCATCAGATAGAGCAGGGTTTAGGGCTATTGTACATAGAGTTGCTATGAGTCACAGGTGACTCAATGGCACACAACAACAAAAACAACAAAAAGACATTGAGTCCTTTAAAACATGCTATATATGTTGAAATTCCTTCCATTAGTTTGTGGCTTAGCCAACTGATATCTTTATGCAGAGTGTAAAAAAAATGACCACTTTTATTCTATCACAGAGAAAATGAGCATCTTTAAAAATTGAGCCCTGTGATCCATAAACAGGGCTTATTCCTACATTTAAGTCTTGTTTGAATTATTTCAGTACAATTCTAGACTTCTTATGTGGAGATCATGCATAGTTTTTGCTAGATTTATTCTTAAGTATTTGATTTTTTTTTAAAAGGACAAAAGTATATTTGGAATTATCTCTATAACATTATTACAAAATAATAATAATATTTATTAATTTTTTCCCTTACCATGATATAGAAAGAATCCTATAATTCTTAAAGATAAAAACAGTGTCTTAGTGCTATATATCTCTAAGGTAATGTCTGGTTCAGAAAAGGATGATTATAACAATATTAATGAGGCTATTGTAAATGATATTTTAAAACTCTTTTCTAATTCTTTGCTGCTTGTATGAAAAAATACTGTTGCTTTTTGTTTGCTTGTTTATTGACATTGACATTTATTTTTAACTTAAAAAAGTAGATTCTTTTGACTTTTTTTTACATACAATATAGCATGTCTGTGAATATTTTCACATTTTTGTATTTGAGCACATTTTATACCTACATTTTACCTATTATCTATCCCACTGTCTGCCATTTTGCATTTAGGACCGTGCTGAGAAACCTGCTTTATTTTAAAGTCTGGTTAAGGATCCATGCGTTTTGAGTGTAAGAGTGCTTCTCTCCTGAACCACAGCTCTCTGAGCCCTCCTCTCATTCCTGCCCCATCAGTCAAGGAGTTGAGGAGAGGGAGAGGGGGAAGGGAAGGGGAAGGAGAGGGACATACACACACAGAGACGGAGAGACAGAAATAGAGAGAAGAGAAGCGAGGCAAAGAGTGCAGGTTGGACACTGAGGCCTCCGACAGTTAACTTTTGCGCTGTGGGCAGCGTTGCTGAATCCTAACTGGCCTCACAGTAATGCCTGTCCCCTCTCCTGGAGGAGCTGTGACTCTGGGTCTCAAGTCTGTCAGAAGGACACAGCCAGGTGCAAACAGTACTCTTGAAGGCCACTTTGCTGCATTCGCCATTTGTGAAGCTGAGATCCCCAGGGAAGCGTGGGTGGACATTTGAGCAGACAGCAAGGACTCCATGAGTGCTCAGGTAGGGCAGGCCACCTGCCGTGGTTGTTAGGTGAACGTTTGCAAAGCAAATCAGTTCCTCCTAATACACATTTGGGTTTAGAACATTAATTGCAATATCCACAGTGTGATCGCACTTTCCTCACCTCCTCCCTGTAATTCTCATTTCCATGAATACTTCTCGCCTACCCTGTCCTGTCATCTGGGCTTTGTGGTTGGTATGTGCCATCGAGTCTCTTGTGACTCATCGTGACCCTATGTACAATTGTTCTGAACCCTGCCCTACCCTCAGTCAGTCTCACCATCTCCAACAGATCTAATCCCATTTCTCCAGTCATTGAGTCAAGACATTTCATCCTGGGTCGTCTTCTGCGCTCTCCCTCCGCCTGAGTATGATGTCCTTCTCCCAGGACTGGTCCTTTCTGGCCACATACCCAAAGTATGTAAGATGGAGCTTCAAAATCCTAGCCTCTAGGGAGCAGCATGGTTTCAGCCTCTCCACTTGAACCTGATAGAGTTGGTAATTCTAAGAAGTGAATGCCTCCTGGTGTCACTACTCAACTAATGTTGTTAAGTGCTGTTGAGCATAGCTCATAATGACCCTATGAACAAGTGATCTGAATACTTTCCTACCCTGTGCCATTCTTACCATCTCTGACACCCTTGATCCCATTACTGTTACCATTCACCAGAAAGGTAATCTAACAGGATGTGGAAACTATCAAACAATATCATTAATATCACATGCAACAAAAAAAACTTGCTGGAGATCATTTAAAAATGGCTAGAACAATACATAGATAGGGAATGACAGAAGTTCAAGCAGGATTTGGAAGAGGCTGAGGCACCAGAGATATATATCACTGCTAATGTCTGATGGATCCTGGTTGAAAGTAAAGAACACTGGAAGGGTGTCTTATTTATGCTTTATTGATTATGAAAAAGTGTTTGACTGTGTGGATTATAACACATTGAGAAGAATGAGAATCCCAGAACACTTAATTGTGCTCATGTAAAACCTTTACCTGGACCAAGAGCCAGGTGTGATCACACTTCCCTCACTTCTTCTCTGTAATTCTTATTTCCATTAGTACCACATAGCTTAAAATTCAGAATGGGGTGCAGCACGGTTG
>NW_006400018.1:2736124-2737895 GCF_000299155.1 Elephantulus edwardii
AAATACCGTGGACTGCCAGGAGAACAAACAGGTCTGTCCTGGAGAGGGTGAAACCAGGTGGCTCCCTTGAGGCAAGGATTTTGAAGCTCCATCTCACATACTTTGAGCATTTGGCCAGGAGGGGCCTGTCCTTGGGGAAGGATCATCATGCTTAGAAGGGTGGAGGGACAGTGCAGAAGAGAAGACCCTGGATGAGATGGATTGACTAAGTAACTGGGGTAATGGGAGTAGGTGTGGAGGAGACGATGAGATCGGCTCAGGATAGGGCAGGTTTCAGAGCTACTTAGGGTCACTATGAGTAGCAGATGACTTGATGGCACATAACAACAATCCCTCACTCAGAAGACTTTATCCATAAAGCCCTACTAGACCAGAAACCTGTCAATCCTGACTCATGGTGATCTTCCATCAGGTTTCCAAGGCTGGGAATCATAGCAGAAGCCACCAGGACTACCTCGTCTTTCATCTGTAGAGAGGGCAGTGGGTTTAAACTAGTAGACCTTCAGTTATAACCCCAATAAGTTTATGCTTTCTTTTTCCTCAAAGAGGAACTGTCTTTTATGTCTTACTCTATTACCTATTTGCTTCCTCCCCTAGAATAAACATGCTCTAAACTCAACAACTTGGCTGAAAGCAGGGAGTACCAGAGGAATATCTATTTGTGTTTCATTGATTATGCAAAGGCGTTTGACTTTGTTGATCACAACAAACTGTGGCTGACTCTGAAAAGAATGAGAATCCCAGAACACTTGATCGTGCTAATGCAAAACCTATACTTGGACCAGGAGGCAGTTGTCAAAACAGAGCAAGGAAACACTGCATGGTTCAAAATTTGGGTGTATGCCAGCGATGTGTCTTATCTCCATAACTTTTCAATCTATATGCAGAACAGATAATCCGGGAGGCTGGGCTCTATGAGGAGGAGTGTAGCATCAGTATTGCAGGAAGATTCATCAACAGTCTCCATTATGCAGATGACGCAACACTGCTTGCTGAAACCGAGGAGGATCTGAAGTGCTTGCTGCAGAAAGTTAAGGACTGCAGTCTTTAATATGGATTGAGACTCAGTACCAAGAAAATAAAGATTCTCACCACTGGGCCATTTGGCAGCATCAGGATGGATGAAGAGATTGAGGCTGTTAACAGTTTCAGCTTGCTCGGCTCCACAGTCAACACTTTTAGCACCAGCAGTCAGGAAATCAAAAGACAAACTGCATTAGGAAAGTCTGCTGTCAGGGACATCTCCAGAGTGCTGAAGAGCAACAGTGTCAGTCTGGAGACTAAGTTGTTCCAGATTCAGGCCATGGTCTTTGCAATTATTTGCTATAGCTCAGAGATCTGGATAATGACCAAGGATGACAGAAGAACTGATGCCTTTGAGTTGTGGTGCTGGAGAAGAGTATTGAACATATATCATGGCCCACCAAGAAAACAAACAGGTCTGTTCCAGAGAGGGTTAAACCAAGCTTCTCCTTGGAGGCAAGGATTTTTTTTTCTCAAACATTTTAAGTTTATATTGGTTTGCATACAAAGTTCATATAAATTGTGTTTTCAGGCTACTCTTCACAGTGTTTCAAACATTCTCATTCAGTATGTGTTATAAAATCATTCACCATTACACCGTGCTATATTTTGTGTGAATCATTTAATCCTATAGCAGTCTTACAATGTAAAACTGAGGATTTTTTATAGTTGAGGAAACTGAAGCAGGAAAATTAAGGAAGCTGCTTAAAATCATATTCCTTGGGCATGGAATAGATTATTTTTTAAA
>NW_006400018.1:2737995-2753436 GCF_000299155.1 Elephantulus edwardii
GTGTACCGTCAAATCAGATCTGACTGGTACAGGAGGAGATTGTCCCTCCTTCCTCGGCAGAGCATCTGATGGATTTGAACCGTGTGCCTCTGGGATTGCAGTGCAGCTTCTTGCCACTAGGCCACCAGAGCTCCCCATAAATTTAAATTTTTTATTGCATACTAGTTTACTTGTAAAGTTCATATACATTGTTTTTCATACTGGATCGTCCTCATCTTCCTCACCCCAACCTCCTCCATCAATCAAACTGCACGACCCGCTCATCCCCTCCCTGCCCATCCTCACCCTCTGCTCCTATGTCCTCGGATCCTCACACACCTTTTACTAGTCATCTTTCTATTTCTACAGTAACGGTCTTTGTCCTTACGGGACTTAGTTCACTCAGCATAATGCTCTCCAGTCCCTTCCAAGTTAGGCAGCGATTTTCAAAATCATTGTTCCTGAATGCTGTGTGAATGTACATTGTGTGAATGTACCATAATTTCAATCCATTTGGTTGTGTTTGGACATTTGGGCTCTTTCCATGTTCTTGCGATGGTAACACTACTGAGGATTTTTGAGTCTCTGTCTCACATACTTTGGGCATGTAGCCAGGAGGGACCAATCTTTAGAGAAGATTATCATGCTTGGAAGGGTGGAGGGATAGTGCAGGAGAGGACCCCAGATGAGATGGATGACACAATAATGGGGTAATGAGAGTAGGAATATCATAGAAGGTGAGATTGACCCAGGATGGAGTGGAACACAGAGCTATTGTACATATGGTTGCTATGATTCATAGTCAACTCAATGGCACATAACAACAACAATATGGCCAGGTGTCTTACTGTTTGATACTTCAAGGTTTAATGAACCCACCAGCCCCTGGTGTTGCTGGTTCATGGCAGCTCTTGACTCGGTGAAGAACAGAATGTGGCTTCTGCCTAAGCCTGTACCATCCTCGATCTTCTGGCCACATGCCCAAAGTACGTGAGGCGGAGCTTCAGCAAGTGAGCATATTATCTACAAACTGAGAAGGTGAAGGGAGGGAAAAGACGGGGACTTTCAGAGTAGTAAGGTACTTCATTGAGACAGGGAAGAGACGCCAAGGAACCACAAAGAGAGTGTGAACTGGAGGCTTTTATTCAGGTAAAAAGCCATGACTGTGAAGTCTGTCCTGTACGTGTTGGGATGGGAGTTCCTCCAGGTCTTCCTCACAGGCGTCCAGTACTGTTCTGCTGTTCTTCAGAGTCTGCACTTTCTGGACAATTACAGATCTTTCCTGTGTGGTCTTTTGCAAAAGCTCTTCTTGAAGAGGTGACAGGAGCCTGAGCACTCAGAGAACAAGTTCTTCCTTTCTCTTTCAAAGGAGAAAAAGCTTTTCCCTTGGGGCCTAGAAAAATGTGTAGAGCAATTTTTTGAATACTGAAGAAAAAGCCAACTTATTTCGTTTTTTCCTTTGCACAAAATCTGTGGCTGGGAGCAGCTTTGACACGGAGATATCATTGGCCCACATTTTTAAAAAAAACTCATTTTAGGGTTTTTTAAAGAGAGCTCTCAGCTTCTGCCATATTAACCCTTTCATCACTGGGAGCTTTGCCCTGGGGAAAGAAAGGAACCTCTTACAAATCATGTCTCTTAAAATTATACAAGTAATAAATACTTACATACTGGCATTTAAAAACCCAAATACTGATACAGATGACAAAATTAACATGTCATTTGTATTTCTTCGTTCCAATTTTTAAATCAATCTCTTCATTTCCAATGGACTACTTTTAAATTGCACTGCTAAGCCAAAGGCATGTGGTTTCCAATCCACCATCTGCTTCACTCGAGAAGGATGGGCAGTCCCGTTCATGTGACTTACAGCCTCTTAAACACACTGGAGGGTCAGCTAAGCGTCAGTGCCAACCTGATGGCACATAACCACCTCATCTATAATCATATAATAATCACAGCTTCCTTGGACATCAACAGGCCCCCAAGGGCCCTCCTCCAGGAAGCCTCCCAAGTCCTTACCTGTTCTATTCCTACAGTAAGTGCTAGCTTTATTTTCAGGTAAACAACTCCTTTCTAGTTTTACCAACCAGGTTTGTGTCCTTAAACACTTTAATTTTGGCTATTTTAAAACTTTCTTTGTATGAAATAATATTCTTTTGAATCTACCTATTTTACTCAACCTTATGCTTGTGATATTCATCTTTGATTTTGACTGTAGCTTTACTGTTGTTAGGATTCGGCAAGTTGATCTGACTCATAGCAGCTCTAAGTACAACAGAATGGAACACTGCCTAATCTTGCACAGGGAGCTCCGGTGTCCTAGTGGCAAGAAGCTGCACTGCAATCCTGAAGGCACACGGTTCGAGGCCACCAACTCCTGTATGGGAGAAGGATGGGCAAACTCCTCCTGTGTGATTAACTGCCTCTGAAAACCTGCCAGAGGATCAGCTGTGGGTCAGTTCTGTCTTGATGGGGCACAACAACAACAACAACAATCTTGCGTCATTCTCATAATCCCTGTTGTGGTTAAGCGCATTGTCATGACCACTGAGCCAACACATCTCACTGAGGGCACTTCTATTTGTGATGACCCTCTACTTAACCAAGCATCCATCTTTCCCCAGGGATTAGCCCCTCCCGAAAACATGCTCAAAGGATACAAGAAGAAGCCTCACCATGGTTACTTCTAAAGGACATTTGGCTGCTCCTTCCCTAAGGCAGGTTAATTTGTTTTTTAGGTTGGACTGTTGTTAAGTACTGTCCAGTTGGAACCCCAGTTCTTTTGGTAGTTCACGGTAAGTTCATTATTTTTTACCTCCACCACAACTTAGAGACATCAGTTTTCCTTTAGTCTTTCTTGTACACTGTCAAACATGCACACAAGGTAAATGAAAATACCATGACCTTTACGCTGTTCTTTGCATCATCACAATGGCCCACTGCAAAGCTTCATTACATTTCTTGGCTGCTGCTTCCATGGGCGCTGATCATGTATCTAGTATTTCTTTCAATTTTTTTCGGCTCTCAGTCCCCTTCTGCTCGGATTCTCATTATGTGTCTGTTAATACATTTGATGGTGTCCCAAGGGTTTCTGAAATTCTTGTTTTTTTTAATCTGTTTTTGTTTTCAGATTGGATGATCTCAACTGTTTTATCTTCATGTTTGCTAATTTCTTCTCCCAGCATTTCAAATCTGCCATTAATCTGTTGTAGTAAACTTTTTTATAAACCCTCAATTTTTCATTTGATTCTTTTAAAATAATGTTTCTATATCTTATTATTACCATTTGATAAGTGATTTTTTTTCAGGCTTTAATTCTTTAAAGAACATGGTATTCTTTAGCTATTTTGTGACACTACTCTTTGACTACTTGTTTAAAGTGTATGTGTCCTGTCTCTCTGTAATATGTCATGATTTATTTTCCTTTTTTTTGTTTAAAGTGGACTATTTTAGAAACTATAGCCATCACTGTTGTTTTTAGATGCTGTCAAATTGAGTATTACCTGTGGCATTGCTCTGAACAACAGATCTGAACCCTGTCCTTTTCTGAGCCATCTTCACAATCTCTGACACACTTGAGCCTGTTGCTGCAGTCACTGTGTCAATATACGGGGCTGAAGATCTTCTTCTGCCGACCCTCCGCCTTTCCAAGCATGTGCCCCTCTCCAATGAAACAGACAGACACAACCCTGTTTGCTGAAAGTGAGGACTTAAAGTGCTTGCTGTAGAAGATCAAACATGGACTGCATCTCAATGTTAAGAAAACTAAAATTCTCACCACCGGACCAGTAGGCAACATCATGATAGATGGAGAAAGATTTACACTGTTAACAACTTAATCTCACTTGGATTTACAATCAACACCCTTGGTAGCAGCAGTCAGGAGATCAGGATATGTATATACTGCACTGGGAATGTCTGCAGTCAGGGACCTCTCCAAATTATTGAGGAGCAGTGATGTCAGTCTGTGGACTATGGTGCACCTGATTCAGACCAAGGTCTTCTTAATCACTTGCTATGCTGCTGAGAGCTGGACTAAGGATGACAGAAGGAGAATTGATGCCTTTGAATTGTACTGGAGAAGAGTACTGAATAATCCCATGGATTGCCAAGAGAACAAACAGATACGTCTTGGAGAAGGTGCAGCTAGTGTTCCCTGGAGGCAAAGATGATAAAGCTTCATCTCACATATTCAGGGCAAATGGCTAGGATCGCTAGCAACCATGGACTCTAATTCTTTCCTATTCCCTCGTACTAACTGTGTCGAGTCTGTCTACCTCATAGAGTGTAGCTTCTGATATATATTCACTCATGGGTGTTTCCTCCCACCCCATTTCAGTGATGGTTTCAAAGAGATTGGTATTATCCCACTACTAAGAATGCACCCCAAAGAAACCAGAGCTGTGACATAGACGTGCTTACTGCTGCATTATTCACAATAGTAAAGAGATGGAAATACCCCAAATGCTCATCCACTCATTTTTTTAAATCTTGTATTTCTTTTAAAGCCTAGCCTCCTAGGTTTTGCCCTGGCCAGCCTAAGTGAAGTGGCCGGACTGCCATTAATCAAAGGTTGTTACTGAAGACCTTAAACGAGTCATATTTCTACCTTTTACTCACGGCTCAGTGTGGCTTGAGGAATGCATGAAAAGTTTAGGTATTTGAAAGTCGTCCCACTTTTTATTTGGTTTCCAATACTTCTGGTTCATCCAGGGGTGACTGGCTCTCTAGGGTTCTGACCGGTCTCACTGTGGTTAGGTACCCGTGAGTTGATGCTGACTTGTGACAACCGTGTGTGATACAATGGAAATGTGCCATCGGGTCTTCTGGGCCATCATCTTAACAGAAGGACACTCTCAGACCTGTTCCTCAAGGTGCCACCAGGTGGGTTTGAACTGCCAATATTCATACTCGAATTTGAGCGCAAACCATCGCAGTCCCACCTGCGAGCATTTCCTCAGTCTCTTTCACGTGTGTATCACCTTGTGCATCTTCATAACCTTCCAGACCGTCAGGGACAGGCTGGCTATTACAAAAGTCTATTTGACTATCTTATTTTCGGGACATCCGTATTAAATGAATGCCTGGCCTGCTGGTCAGCTGCCTGTTCCTATTTATGTTTCATTCACAGTCAGAGGAGGTAGGATGTCTCCTGAGGTCACTACTGTTTTGAGTCACATTGCTGCTCATGGAACTTTGCTCCAGATAAAATTTACATCCCCTCAAGCAGTGAGGTCACATTGCCAGCAAACGAAGGTTCTTCACTGGGTGGTAGCTTTACTCCTCCCAATTATGACAGGAGACTCGACTTTGAGAAGGCAGCAGTTTAGTTGCACTTTGAGGACCCTGCAACCTGAAGGCCCATCTCCCGGCACCACAGCCAACAACACTCATTTGCTATCCAGAGAGCTTTAGAAGTCCTGCTGTTTCAGAAGGGGATGGTCAGCCCTGCTTCTTAAGTCTGTCTTAGTCTGGAAGCTCTGCCGAAACCTGTCCACCAGGGGTAGCCCTGCTGGTATGTGAAAGACCAGTGGTATAGCTTCCAGCATCATGGGAGCCCCAAGTTGGGCAAAATGACAGCAGAATGGTGGTGTGGCAAGATGCGAATGAGGAGAAACAGATTCTGCTGTTGTGGCAGGACTCAAATTGAGTAGAAACAGTTGAAAACATTCCATTTGAAAACTGGACTATGGAATGTATGTATGAAGTGTGTTGTTGTTGTTTACTGTCAAGTCAGAACCAACCCATAGCTGACCCTCTGGCGGGTTTTCAGAGGCTGTAAATCCCACGGGAGGAGATTGCCCATCCTTCTCCCGCAGAGCAGCTGGTGGCCTCGAATGGCGGGCCTTTGGGATTGCAGTTTAGCTTCCTGCCACTAGGCCACCAGAGCTCTAAGGAAAAAAATTGTAAAAAGAAAAAAGAAATGCATGGACAATGAATCAGTGTTAGACACTCACTTTTTTCAAGCTGATGAGAAAACTGTAATTTCAAAAGTTTTGTGATATTGTGATGTAAACAGCAGTTTAGGATATTATTAAACCCAACTCTGCAATTAACACTTTTAAGAACTGACCCCTACATAAATATTAGTCTTGAATGGAAAAAAAAATATTGGGATGCTCCCTTTTAAAATTCAGAATAATTTAAAGTAAAACAAAATATCCAATACTTATGTATGCTAGATAGCAAATAAAATAAGATTTTAAAAAAGCACTGTTTGTATAATGGAAATATGTTTGTAATCGTTGCAAAACATACTTTGGAAAAGCAAAAATATGATTATACAGTTATTTTAAAAAAATGTGTGTGTGTGTGTATTGTGCCGGTCATTGGTAGATTTAACTGTATGGGTGTAACAGGGACTTGGAGAAAGTGCTCCTGAGAGGTAAGGACCACAAAGGTTTATCCGCACACCTTGGGGATGCTGTGAGGAGGAGCTATTCCTTGGAAATGGACATTATGTTTGAAGAGGTGGAAGGTCAAAAAATGAGAGAAAGACCCCCAATGAGATTGACTGACAGAGGGACTGTACCAACGGGCTCAAGCATGTCAGTGATGATAAAGACGACACAAGATAAGACTGGGTTCCGATCTGTTGTTCATAGTGTCACGATGAGTCATCCCAGACCCAAGGGCACCTCATAACAGCACAGTGTGAGAGTAATCACATTTAGTGCTATAATTTTTGAACTTGAAATTTCATATATTAGCTTTTTAATTTTATAAGCAATCATAGCAATGGGAAAGTAAATGTAATAGAACAGAGGTTGGGGTTTTCTTTTTGTTCTAAACATAATGCATCCGCACACTTCCTGTGCAGATTAATAACCGACATCTCTTGATTTGCCAGTGTAGATGAACACTCACCAGGTGAAGGAAGCTGAAGAGTGAGTACACAAACGAAACTCCAATTTCCAGGTGGTAGGAAAGCAGTAAGAGACGAGACACCTCCCTCCCAAGTTTCTGAAAGCAGAAAAGAAGACACAGTCTTACACTATTAACCCCAGCAATGGAAAAAACCTTCACTGACGGAGCTCTTAGTATGACAGTCAAGGAAAACGGGAAGAGCAAATGAGCCTCTCTTGTCATTTATCGCTGCAGGAATTCCTACTTCTCTGCCTTCAGCTTTACTGCTCTCATTTCCCCAACTCCACGTCTTGCACCTTCAGCCCTGCACCTCCTCACGCAACAGTCTCACTTCTTCCAAGTCTTCATTCTTACTCTTCTCTCTACTAGCGTTCTAGCACAGCTCATTATCCAAATTCTTCAGTAAATAAGATTTGGATAGCTTGGTGGCACCGTAGTTCAAGTATTGTCCCTGCTAACCAAAACACCCGAAGCTCATGGGCCTACTGTCCATTTAGCGGGACAAAGATGGACACCATCATGCTAAACTGTCATGTAGAGTAACTAGGAGTCAGAACTGACCATATGAAGTGATTCTGTCTCATGATAAGATTCCACAGGAGAAGGATGGGCAATCTCCACCTAATGTGATTTATTGCCTCTGAAAACCATTGGTCAGCTACAGGTCAGTTCCAACTCGATAGTACAAAACAACAACAATGATAACAACAGAGAGTAAGGGAACACTTGTTGTTGTTAGGCGACATTGAGTTGAGTAAGACTCATAGCAACCCTATGAACAACGGATCTGAACCCTGTTCTTTCCTGCGCCATCCTCACACTTCCTGACACATGAGCCCACTGTGGCAGTCACCGTGTCAATCCACTTGGTTGAGGGTCTTCTTCTCCTTTGTGGAACCTCTACCCTTGCCAGCATCATGTCCCTCTCCAAGCAATAGCCCCTGCTACCAACATCACGGAAGTATGTGAGGTGAAGTCTCAACATCTTTGCCTCCAAAGAGCACTCCAGCTGTACCCTCTCCAAGATTGTTCGTTTGGCAGTCTACGGGATGTCAGTCCTCTTCTCCAACACCACAGCTCAAAGGCATCAATTCTTCTTCTCTCATTCCTCCTATTCATTTTCCAGCTCACAGATGCACAGCAAAGTGATCAGGAAAAACCATGGCCTGAATCAGACACACCTTAGTCCTCAAACTGACATCATTACTCCTCAGTAATTTGTGACAGGTCCCTAACTGCAGACTTTCCCTGTGCAATACATCTCCTGATTTCCTGACTGCTTGTACCAAGGGTATTAATTGTGGATCCAAGCAAGATGAAGTTGTTGACAGCTTAAATCTTTTCTCCAGCTATTGTGATATTGCCTATTGATCCACTGGTGAGAATTTTTGTTTTCTTAACATTGAGATGCAATCCATATTGAAGGCCTATCCCATACTCTTTGCTAGCATCTGAAGGTATAGATGCTTCAGTCGTCTTTAGTCACTGTGCAACTTTCAGGTGCACAGGAAGCACCTGAAAAGTGCCATGGCTTGCTTCAGGTGCACCTTTTTAGCTGGCATTGTTGCTCTTTAGCCCTTTGGAGAAGCCTTTGACAGTCATTTTTCCCAATGCGACGGTTTTGATTTCTTGACTGCCACTGCCATGACTTGATGGTGGATCCAAGTCAAATGAAATCCTTGACAATTTAAACCTTGTCTCATCGTATATTCAGTACTCTTCTCCAGCACGACAGCTCAAAGGCATCAATTCTCCTTCTGTCATCCCTAGTCATTGTTCAGCTTTCTGATGTATAGCAAATAATTGTGAAGACTATGGCCTGGATCAGAAGCACCTTAGTCTTCAGACTGACGCTGTTCCTCTTCAGTACTCTGGAGAGGTCTCTGACAGCAGACTTTCCCAATGCAGTTCATCTTTTGGTTTCCTGGTTGCTGGTACCAAGAATGTTGATTGTGGAGCCAAGCAAACTGAAGCTCTTTATAAACTCAAACTCTTCACCATCTCCACTAGCTTCACTGGCTCCATAACTTTTAAATCTATATGTGGAATAGATTTTTTTGGGTGGCTTGGCTCCATGAGGAGAAATGTGAATCAGGATTGGAAGAAGACTCATCGACAACCTGCATTATGCAGATGACACAACCCTGCTTGCTGAAACTGAGGAGGGCCTGAGGAATTTGCTGCAGAAGGTCAAGGACTGCAGCCTTCAGTATGGATTGAAGCTCACCATCAAGAAAACAAAGATTCTCACCACTCGGCCAACAGACAGCATCATGATAGATGGGGAAGAGATTGAAGAAAGAAGAAAACAGGAAGGAGAATTTTAGGTAGAGTCAAGTTATTAACTTCTTTCTCTGAAACTTATTACTGTTATAGAAAGAATTTAATAAATATAGCAAAATAAGAGACTTCTTGGGGTTTATTCCATTGCAAGTTGCTCTGCTGACCCAATGGGTATGCCTCTCTGGGGCTTCACAATGGCCAGCCGCTGAAAGGGAGAAAGACAGGGAGCCTCTTCTCATGTGACTTACAGTCCAGGAAATCCTATTAGTCAGTTCTGACTTGACAGCAATGAGATAGAAAGACAGCACCAAATAAGAGAAATAAAGTAAGAGGACAATAAAGCTAAAATGCCTATCATTACCCATATGCCATGATTTCATAATATGAGAAAATACCCTGAGTGCAAAGTTACGTATTTTGAGGTAAAGAGAAAATAAGCTTAACTCAAGTATAGAGAGTTCTTTCACGTCTAATATTTGCAGGAAGATAATTTAAAGACTTGCACTGCTGTTAAATGGTCTTGAGCGGACTTCTCACACGGACCTGTAAGAAGAGATGGAAACCCTGCCCTATCTTGCACCATCCTCAGGAGCCCCTCGCTCAACACCGCTGCTAAAGCCGCTTCGTGGAGAAGGATCTCCCTGAGGGTCTTCCTCTCTTTCGCTTTTTTCAAGGACTGATTGGGAAGCTCTGGCAGCCTGCCTAGGTGGCAAGGGGCTGCGCTGCCACCTAAAGACTAGCAGTGTGGATCCATCAGTTGTTCTGCAAGAGAAAGATGAGAAATCGGCCTCTGTGCAGTTTACAGCTTAGGAGAACCTGATGGAGGATCAGCTACAAGACTGTTCCTTCTCAACATCGGTGAGACTCTCTCAGATGCTCCCTGACAAAATGCTCGGAGGAGGCCTCGAAGGAGCACAGGCTGCACTTCTTCCACGTGGACTCTGGCAATCCATGCGGAAGCAATCCTGGCCAACACGACAATTTAAAGCCACACATTCTTCGTCTGTCTGCCTCATTCACCGCCTAACTTTCAGATATGTAGGAAGGAATGGAAAAAGACTGTGGCTTGGGTCAGTCCCACTTTTGTCTTTAAACTGACATCCTTGCTCTTCAGAATTTTGGAGAGGTCCTTCACAGTATATTTTCCAAAGATAGCCCAGCTTTTAATTACTTGAGTACTGTTGTCAGAACAGAGCAAGGAGACACCGCAGGGTTCAAAATTGGGAAGCGCCTATGCCAGGGATGCATTCTGCTCCAAACCTTTTCAACCTATATGCAGAACAGATCATCCAAAGGCTGGGCTGTATGATGAGGAATGTGGCATCAGGACTGGATAAAATAAAATGACAGAACCCTGCTTGCTGAAACTGAGGAAGACTGGAAGCACTTGCTGCAGAAGGTCAAGGACGGCAGCCTTCAATATGGATTGAAATGCAACATCAAGAAAACAAAGATTGTCACCACTGGGCCAATTGGCAGCATGATGACTGGTTAGTGAAGATTTTGATTGTTTGCTCAGTTCCACAATCAATACTCTTGTTACCAGAAGACAGGCAATCAAGAGACTAAATACATTGGGAAAGTCAGCTATCAGGAACCTCTCCAGAGTACTGAAAAAGAATGATGTCATTCTAGAAAGTAAGATGTACCTGATCCAGGCCATGGTCTTCACACTTGCTTGCTATGAGTCAGAGAGCTGGACAATGACTAAGGATAATAGAAAAAGAGAATTGATGCCTTTGAGCTGTGGTGCTGGAGAAGAGTGTTGAATATACCATGGACGGCTAGGAGAACAAATAGGTTCATCCTAGCGAGGGAAAAGCCAAGCTGCTCCTTGGAGGCAAGGATTCTGAAGCTTCATCTGACATACTTTGGGCATGTGGCAAGGAGGGGCCAGTCCTTGGAGAGGGACATCATGCTTGGAAGGGTGGAGAGACAGCGCAGGAGGGGAAGACCCTCTATGAGATGGATTGATTCAGTGACTGGGGTAATGGAGGTAGATGTGTTAGAGACGAGAAAATTGGCACAGGACAGTGCCGGGTATAGGGCTGTTGTACATAGGGTCACTATGAGTCACAGCGACTCTATGGCACATAACAATGATGACAACAACAAAGATTCAAACACTTTATTAATACATATAAAAAGATCTTAGAATTGCTTCTGAAGGCAAACTCTCAACCAACAACTTAAAACTAAAGAAATCAAAGCGTCCTGAAGAACAATGAATGTTCTATTTTATGTCCTTTTAAAAGTACTGAAAAGTGATTCTGAAAGGAACAAAGTTCCTGTCATGTTGGGTACTTACTGCTTGCCCATAACTCCTATAGGACACAGAAGGGAACTTGGACAGCTCCACGAGTGTTAGAATGATTCCAGCTACTCCAGTAAGGAAGGCGAAGACGTTCAGGAGCAAAGCACTGATAATCTGAAAAGAGGAGAGCGTGCATTCATTTCTTATACTCAGAAGCAGCCCTTTTTACTTAAATAATACATGCTGACGAGAAAAGAATCACAACATTAAAACTGTGATCTATAGTTTCCGAAGTTTTAGAAGTACTGGGATGGTTGCTTTCAGAACAAAGCATTTTTATGCTTTAAGGAGGAAACCAGGTGAATCTGGGGTGGGGGTGGGGAATGAAAACATCATCAAACCCCTAAGCATCAACATTGCATCTGGGCTTTAAAAAGATTATATTTTATAATCTTATGGAACAATTGGGAGAGATATTTGTAATGTATAATTTGAACAAGAAGCTACACTGTAATCTCAAAGGCAGGCAGTTCGAGGTCACCAGCTGCTCTGATGGAGAAGGATAGGTAATCTTTCCCATGCCATTAACTGCCCCTGAAAACTCGCTGGAGGGTCAGTTACGTGTTGGTTCCAAGTCTATAGTACACAACAAGAACAATTTGAGCAAAAAGGTTTAGTCATTAAAAATTTAAAAAAAAAAAAGACCAAACTGAAAAATCTCTTGTAGTATGAAGCCCAGTGGGAATTTGAGGTTTTTTTTTTTTTTTTTTTTAATTAGCTGGAGAAACCTATTAAGGTATCTGGACATGAGCTTTGTAATTTCTGACAGGATTTTTAGCTCTAAGACACTAGTGCATATTTTTTTTTTCCTCCCAAGAGTCTTCCTATGCCATCAACTCAACTCCTTGCCATGGTGGTAGAACAGACTCCGGGCTAAGCCTCCCAGCAGGCTTTCTGGAAGCTCGCAGTCTTGCAGGGGGAGACGGCCTTTTCATTCAGAGTTGCTGGTGGACTAGAAATGAAGTTTTAAACCCGGGAAATATAGTTTTACAGAAATAATACATCTTTATATTGAAACATGCAAGAAAGCTATACGATGTAGATGTCTTTAGTAATATTTCAAAAAGAAGTGACTGTTAAGTCTAGAAAGACGTTTTGAAAAAAGTGACTTCTCTATCAAGTTAAACTCTTCTTCATGCAGCTAGCTATCGTTCTCATTCCCTTCTGTTAAGACAATAATTGGTGGTGTTAGGTGTTCGGTGGCTTCCAGTTTAGGATGATGCACAGCGACCCTAAGAACAACAGATCCTGTCAATCTTGTGCTGTCCTCACAATCTCTGACACATTCAAGCCCGTTGCTGCGGTTACTGCCTCCTCCTGTTTGATGAGTCATGGCCTAGTGCTGCCTTCTCTATCTTGTCTCCCTTGGCAAATTCTTTTTTCCTAATAAATTTCTTACTTGCATAGGAAAGCCCGGACTCTTGTTTTGCTATTCTAATTTAATGGGAAGAAGAGTCCAAATTCAAGGAGCACACTGGAGATGTTTTCTTAGTAATTGCATTTAGAGAATGAGTAGTTTGGTTACAATATAAAGAAATGAAGGCCTTTACATTTTTTTCCAATAGAAAAACACCCATAATGTTAAAAATAACTAGACCATCAAAATCAAACAAACAAACAAAAATGTATATACTTTTTATTCTGGACAGATCCTTAATTTACTACAAGTTAGAATAACATGGCAAATGGAGTTTTACAGAAATATTATGTCTTTAAATAAAGCAACTACGGAGCCCTGGTGGAATAGTTCCTAGTGAGCTGTGCTAATGCAAAGGTGGTTCTCTGTGGTTTGAACCCACCAGCTGCTTCTTGGGAGAATGGTGGACAATCTCCTTTCACATGATATGTAGCTTTGGAAGTCCACTAGAGACCCAGCTACATGTCAGTTCCAACTTCCTGGCAATGAATGACACATAAACAAATTAAGTCGTTTAAATTTTTTTTTCTTATAGGAAAACTCTCCCCATGTTAAATGTAGACCATCCAAACAAACCAAAACCCCTATAAATTTAGAAACATTGACACAATTGAATCTCTGGTTTAATTTTGTTGCACTGTAGTCTCAAAGGTATGCATGTTAAATCCACCAGCTGCTCTGAGGGAGAAGGAAGGGCACTCTCCACCTATGCGATTTAGTGCCTCTGAAAACTTGCTGGAGGGTCAGCTCTGAGTTGGTTCCAACTCAACCAACCACACATCACCACAACCACCTGTTGAGTTATGTGTTCATTTACTATGTACACAGGTAGATTCCTTCATTATTGAGACACCACCTTTGCAGTCAATCCTATCTAGCTTGTTGATACAGGTATATTTAGAGATGCCACAGATATTTCAACTTACCAGATATTTATTTGGATGCTTTGTTGTTCTTATTATAAAGGATCCTGCAAGAATGAACTGGATATAGAAACAAATACTTATAAGTATTTATTGGTGATACTTGCCAACTTAACATTATTTTAGCAACCTAGACTTACAAGTCAATTTTTTGACAATACTAACAGAATATAAAGAAACATCTGTAATTTCTTTTAAGTAGAAGGAACCAAGAAAGTGCCTATTTTGTAAAAGTGAATTAAAAGTTGAACAGTAACTAGTTACTACTGGTTGTCTCTGCTGTCAGTCAAGATTCATCTGACACTAGCAATGTACTGCGGTCTCATCTGACTTCAGCTCTAATCCCTGTTGATTTGTTGTTCCAGTCATTTTTTAATAATCTTCAGTAACATTTTACTTGCATGTTTATCATTAATTATTGTTATTCTTAGGTATCACTAAGTCAAGTAAGACTGATAAAGACCCTACGAACAGCCAACCTGAAATATGCCCTGTCCTGTGCTATCTTGACCATCTTTGACATACGAGAGCCCACTGAAGTCACCATGTTAATCTAACTGGTTTGAGGTCGTCTTTTCCTTTGCTGACCCTCCATGTTTCCAAGCATGACGTCTCTTTTCAAGGAATATCCTTGGCTAGCTACATATCCAAAGTATGAGAGATGAAGCTTCCTCATCTTCGCCTCCAAGGAGCATGCTGGCCACCCTTTTCCCAAGACATATTAATGTTCTTGTTCAGTGCTGTCGAGTCGCAGGCACTTCAGAGCGACCCTGTGAAAGAGGGTCCTCAATGCTTGTGTGTCTTTCATCCTCTCTCCAGATTCAAAGAGTTTCCGGAGGCAAGCTATTATGGAAGTGGATGCCACTCCTCCTTCCACACTTGTTTTAATCGGGGAGCTCCACCCCACTCTCAGTCCGCATTGGGTAACCAGCCATTAATGCATTTGACACATCAGTGTCACAGTGTTCAGCCTCTCCCTAGAACCAAGAGGGAGAATATATCATCCTGTGGAGCTGGCAATCTGCATTTGACTCTTGAGCCTTTTGTGAAAGTATACATTTCTATTTGTAAAAACTATACACTTGTGGTATTTCTGCTGCAGTAGCACTAAATAACTAAGACAGTTTGTATACTGGTAAATCCAATGGCTAATTCTAGAACAGTATCTTAACTGTCATAATAGTGTTTATGGCATCTGATCTTTCCCCATTCCTTACAACCCTTTCTTCACTTGGTTTCCAGGATGTCATCTCTTCTGTTTTATGATTGCCTAGAAACTACAGAAGAATGAAGATAACCCCAAAATGAGAAAATGTATAGGCAAACTCTGTGTGGTAAGGGTAGAGTTAATATGAGAATTAACTATACTAAAACCCGGCCAGAGAGGGAGGGAGGAGGCGTCACTGGGCAAGGTCACCTCGGATAACAGCAAAAGGAGGCGTCTTCCAGGTCAGACCCAGTGAAACCCGGCCAGAGAGAGAGGGAGGAGGCGTCACTGGGCAAGGTCACCTCGGATAACAGCAAAAGGAGGCATCTTCCAGGTACACAGAAAGGAAAACAATCTACACAAGAGTTCTATAGGACACGTCAACTTCCCTTGGAGACAGTACAACTAAACTTAAGAGACACTGGTCAAAAGAAAAATGTCAGCAGTC
>NW_006400018.1:2756291-2766217 GCF_000299155.1 Elephantulus edwardii
AAACAAACACATTTATCTTGGAGAGGATTAAACCAAGCTACTCCTTGGAGGCAAGGTTTCTGGGGCTTTGTTTGACATACTTTGGACATGTTTCCTTGGAGAGGGACACCATGCTTGGGAGGGTTGAGGGACAACGCAGGAGGGGAAGACCCTCTATGAGATGGATTGATTCAGTGACTGGGGTAATCGGGATGGGTATGTCAGAGGCGGTGCGGTTGGTACAGGATAGAGCAAGGGTTTAGGGCTGTTGTGCATAGGGTCGCTATGAGTCAGAAACGACTCGACGGCACATAACAACAACAACAACAATAGTTATATTAAGGAGATCTGGTGGCTTAGTGGTAAGGAACTGTCCTATCAATTCAAAGGCATGCAGTTCAAATCTGCCAGCTGCTCAACAGGAAGGACAGCCACGTGATTAAGTGCCCCTCAGAACCATCTACGAGTCAGGCCTGATCTGATGGTACACAAAAATCCTCAACAAACTACTCGTGGCTTAGTTGTAATGAGTTGCACTGGCAATCGAAAGACACACTTCAAACCTGTCAGCTGCTCCGTGGGAGAAAGACGGGCAATGTCTTCCTAGGTGATTCACTACCTCTGAAAACCCCCTGGAAGGTTAGCTATGAGTTGGTTCCAACTTGATGGTACATAAAAACAAAAGTTATTGATATTCTCGGTCTTTCAGCTACCTAGGAATAATCCAAACCTATCATTACTATTGTGTGTTCACTCCTGTATACACAAAGCTCTTGCAATAGCACTCAATGAGATTTGTTGAGGATACACTTGATTTTGAATAACTAACTAATAGTTACAGAATTCTGAAAACTTTGACCATAATCTGGTCCCTACCTTCAACTACTTGATATGAATATGATTTACCAAATAGCTAACTTGATACAAATGATATTCAACTCACATTAACTCCCCATAATGAAGTTCCTGCCTTGTAAGTTATAGGCTCATATATTCCAAAGAATCCTTTAATTTGTCCACTATAGATAGTCAGTACAAAATACCACATGAAAACATGAAAGATGCCAATCATAATCTGGATAATCTGTGAGAAGAGAATGCTATTAGTATTTAAACCATATGACTTATTACAGGATTCTAATGAGTGTTAGTTAAAAGGTACATTGGCAAAAGATAAACATAAAACAGCACAATGATTAACCATGCATTTCCTCTATTGGTGAACCTGGAAAAATTTCCTTAACCAGAAGGGACTGAGATTTAACAAAGAAGAGTCAGTTATATTTGAAACAGCAGGCTGTTCATCGTAATAGCACTGGGCAATTATCCTATAGGAAAGTTGACAATGTTTTTATTGGCTAGCCTTCCCAGATATCAGATAATGACAAGAGAAAACTACCCTCTAGTTGTTGTTAAGTGCCATTGAGTCATAGATGACTCATAGCAATGCTAAAAATGAAAAACCTAAACACTTGTATAGCTTTCACCATTTCTCTAAGTTCATAGAGTTTTCAGAGGCAAGCTATTAACAGAAGTGGATGCCACTTCTTCTTCCAAGCTTGTTTTAATTGAGGAGCTCCCCCAAACACTGTCCACCATGGGTAACCATTATCACAATTGACACATCAGTGGCAAAGTGTTTAGCTTCACAGCAACCAAGAGTTACCTCTGTATAGCAAATGGACAGACCAGTGCTATCCCACTTAGAAGAATGTTTGACTAAAAACAAAACCAGGCGCAAGGGCCACAGAATCAGAAAACAAACCTCTGTAGAATCTGGCTGCTGCAGATGACTACTAATGTAGTCAAATAACAGACTTGGTCTTGCCCTTCAGAGAGCTGAAATTCTTAAAAGGAAAGATAGGTAATAATCATGGATTGAACTGTGTTCTTCTAAAACTCCATGTATGTAACGATATAATGTGGAACCTATGTAATCACCCCCTATGGTCTAATAAACCAAATAGCTGTAAAATGATTAAAGGGGAATACACATCATAATCTCATCATAGTCCTGATCAATGTAAGGAAAGTTTCTCTGGGGTATGGCTGGTAATACCTCTTCTCTCAGTAGACATCAAAGTGAGATATAGGGGAGGAAAGAAAGAGGAGGGAGGACTTCAGTATCACCCAGAAATATCTGTCAGGACCCTGCATTAAGAAGATTAGAAATGGGGGTGATTAATCATGGGGTTGCATAATTTGATGAGGCAGGGGGAGGAAAATGGGAAGGATCTGGTGTGAATGCAGTGCAGCTTCTTCTCACTGGGCCACTAGAATAGAATTCCCTATGATTGGCAGCTGCATGACTGGCAGTTGCTGTTTCAAGATCTTACATGGAACTTGTAGAAAACTCTACAATGAAGCAAGGTTGCCAATGTGTCAAGATAAACTATATTTTAAAACATTTCTTAACCTAGAACCAATGATTAGGCTTTAGGAAAACCTATCTCCTCCAAAACTGGGTGCAAAGACTTGTGAATATATATGTACATGATCCTCAAGAAAAGTTTCAGAGCTTTTATTCTGTACTCAAACGGGCCTATAAACTCCCTATCCCCAAATTTTGACAATTGGTCTATAAGGCAGGGAAAGTGAGAGGAAACATTAAAATCAATGGGAAAAGCTTCTTTCCCTCTAATGTGAAAAGAACATGATATTAATTCCTTGCTGTTAATGAAGAAAAATGGATAAATTGTGTGCAACCTCTGTATTTGCAACTTGAGATAAATTGTGAGCACAGATATTTGTACAGTAATTAAAGAGATCAGAGACAGATAGTTTTCTCAGGATAAGCCCTCCTTTTTTTAATTCTTTTTTTTTGATTTCTCGACAGCAATTAACAACAACATTCTTTACGTAGGTTCCTCAATCCCCCTTTATGTGTTGGTATGTGAACTTGGTTATGAAGACATGAGAGGACTTAAAAAAATCTATAGAAGAGTTAACATTTTTTTAAATAAACTTTTACCCAACATAATTGGCAACCAAATCTTTTCTTTCCATATCTGTCTTGAGCTGAAACAATGCACTATGCTGAATTTAGTTAGTTAAAATGAAGTCACACTTACCCCTAAAATAAGACTATCTGTTATAGAGATTTTTGTGTTCATACTCCTGGCATTTCCTCTAGATGATTCTAATTGTTGCTGTTATCTTTATTAGCAAATTTCTGCAATAGAATACAAAACATATATACATGATTAGCTAGAAGAAAACACTTAGGTTTGATTCTTCATGTTTGCAGACCCCCTTCTCCAGAATTTCCTTATTTTCATGCCTCAATTTCTGGAAGCAAAAACTTCTATCCACTTGTTCTGTATAACAGCCCCTATAACTGAGAAGTGTAACTAAAAAAGCTCAAATGTTACTGATTGTTTTTCTTCCTCAGTGGTTGACAGTCTCAGTGGTATAATAAGCATCTGGGGAGTGAAGTTAAGAGACGTTTCAGTAAAGCTTTCAACAATTTATTTTAAAGTCATGATTTCATGTTTGTGTGTTCAAACCCAAGTTATACTCACAAAATAGATCTTACTATTATTTTTAAATTCAAGTTGTTATTAGTAGGTGCTATCAAGTTGGTTCTGATTCACAGCACTTGTATGTGTAACAGAATGGTCCTGGGCCTCATCCACTCACTCACAAAAGAGGCTGCGCTTGGCTCACACCTACTACCTGGTCTACCTGGTTCTTTTTCTATATCAGAGTCTTTTCATCCATCAATGAGCCTCTATCAAAATTGTGCTCTGAATCCTAAGTTGTTGTTGTTTGTCTTTGAGTCGAGCATGACTCATGGCGACCCTATGAACAAAACGCTTGAAGCCCCTCTACAACTATCGACATTTATCAAAGTTCATAGAGTTTCCGGAGGCATGTTACTTAGGAAGTGCATGCCACTCTGGCTTCCAAACCTTTCAGAATATGCTATTGTTTTTATATGCCACTAAGTCACTTGCAGTGTATAATAACGCAATGTACAGCAGCTCTGCACCCTTCCGTTTCCTGAGCCAGTCTCACTAACTCCAACACACCAACTCCCATTGTCCCATTTATTGTATCAATCCATCTCATCCTAGGTATTCCTCTCCTATGCTGTCTGTCCACCCTTCTGAGCATGATGTCCTTCTCTCCTGGCCACGTGCTCAAAGTGAGTGAGGTGGAGTTTCAAAGTCCTAGTCTCAAGAAAAGACTTGGCTTCACCCTCTCCAAGACAGAGCTATTTGTTTTCTTGGCAGTCCATGGTATGCTCAAGACTCTTCTCCATCACCACAACTCAAAGGCATCTATTCTTCTGTCATCCTTAGTCATTGTCCAACTCTCTGGAGCATAACAAGTAACTAAGAAGACTATTGCCTGGATTAGGCACACCTTTGTATCTAGACTGACACTGTTGCTCTTCAGCATTCTGGAAAGGTCCATGACAGCAGATTTTCCCAATGCAATTCGTCTTTTGATTTCCTGAGTGTTGATTGTGGATCCAAGCAAGCTGTAATTGCTAACAACCTCAATCTCTTCTCCATCTAATATGGCGCTGCCAATTGGCCCAGTGGTAAGAATCTTTGTCTTCTTGATGTTGAGCTTCAATTCATATTGAAGACTACAGTCCTTGACCTTTTGCACAAGTGCTTCAGGTATTCTTCAATTTCAGCAAGGTTGTGTTATCTGCATATAGTAGCTTATTAATGAGTTTTCCTCCAATCTCGATGCCACACTCCTCTTCATAAAGCCCTGCTTTCCATATGATCTGTTCTGCATACAAATTGAAAAGGTATGGGGACAGGATGCATCTTTGAAACACTCCTTTCTTGAGTTTGAACCATGCAGTGTTTCCTTGCTCTGTTCTGAGGACTGCTTCTTGGTCCAAATGTAGGTTTCGTATAAGCAGGATCAAGTGCTCTTGAGATTTTCATTTTCCTCAAGGTCATCACCATTGCCTCAGCTCATATGTTGTTTCTTGAAATTCTTCTGTCTGAATCCTAAAGGACTCTTTTTTTCTTCTCCTGTTATTCCTGCTTTCTTTCAGGTGTTTTGATAATTTTATTTACATGAAAATAAAAATGATGGCTGACATTTGTGAAACTGTATCTCCTTGTGAGTTTGAAATGACACTGTTCAACATCTTTGATTATTATTTATACTTAGTTCAATAACATAAGCCAGGCTACCTAGCTAGCTTATATGAAAATTCTTTGAGCCTTGGTCTTCTCCTAAAAGACTGATTTAAATGACCTCTCATTTCCTCTTACCTAACCTCTCTAACCTTGATTATTTTAGTGAGTCTCCTCTGTTTCTCAAACTGATTTTCTAAATGTTTACTTTCTTATTATTATAAAGCATTGTTGTTCTTGTTGTCAGCTGCTATGGAGTGGACCACAAATCATAGCAACCCTATGAACAACAGACTGGAAACTTGCCCCATCCCAGGCCATCCTCAGGATGTGTCATGATCAAGCCCATCACTGCAACCATTGTGTCAACTTGTATCCTTGAAGGATATCCTTCCTTTCTTCTGCTGAACCTCTTTTCATTCCCAGTACAATGTCTTTTTCCAAGAAACAGGCCCTCCTGAAAACATGCCCAATGTATCTTTCTAAAGATAAAGAATATAGAGAAAAAAGCCAAGATAAGACTACAAACATTACTTACAGCAAAAGACAAACAATATTCTAGTAACCAAAGTGTAAAACTTCACATATTCAGATATTATCTTTGAGAAATGCCAAAGAATGGGTTTATACCTCTCAACAACTAATACTGATCACTCTGTCCTGATTAAAGTCTTAAGATGACAGAATTCATATAGAGCAATCCATAAAAAGGTGCAGAGTGACACTGTAGGACAGAGTAGAGACTACTGTTTTCCAAAGCTGCCAATCTTTATAGACACAGACTTGCCTCATCTTTATCCCATGCAGTGGCTGGTGGGTTCAAACTTCCAAACTTTTGGTTAGTAGTCAAACACTTAACGCAGGAGAATACCAAGGCTCCTGTGAGTGAGAAGTGACTTGACAACATCGGAGTGGGCCATGGATATGAGTTGTATCTAGATCACGACTATTTGTCACTTTTCATATAGCAAGACAATAAAAATAACAAACCCTTGTACATGTAAATTTATAATCTACAGTTGAAATTCTTTATTTTTAAGTCACATAGCTATTCTATAATCCAATTCGGTATTCCATATTTATAAAATGTAAATAAACTGTAAAATAAATTTCTTTTTCATTTTCTTGTGCTCATATAGAGCAAAGATGTCAGTCTGGAGACGAAGGTGCGTCTGATTCAGGCCATGGTCTTCACAATTACTTTCTAAGTATCAGAAAGCTGGGTAATGACTAGGGATGAAAGAAAGAGAATTGATGCCTTTGGTGCTGGAGAAGAGTATTGAATACACCATGGACTGCAAGGAGAACAAACAGGTTCGTCCTAGAGAGGGTGAAACCAGACTGCTCCTTGGAGGCAAGGATTCTGAGACTCCATCTGACATACTTTGGACATGCTGCAAGGAGGGACCAGTGCTTGGAGAGGGACATCATGCTTGGGAGGGTGGAAGGACAGCCCAAGAGAGGAAGATCCTAGATGAGATGGGTTGGGTCAGTGACTGGAGTAGTAGGGGTAGATGTGTCAGAGACTATAAGGTTAGCTTAGGATAGAGCAGGGTTCAGGCTATTGTACCTAGGGTCGCTATGAGTCGCATGTGACTTGATGGCATGTAACACGAGAGTGCTCATATGATGAATTCAAAAGCTGGTCTCGGGTAAGTCCCCTTCATCCTTATTCCCATTATCATTGGGTCCCTCACACAGAAATTCTCAATCGCTACTAGGTTCAAGCTTAGAAATTACTTCTGCCTTAACAGAAGAAGGGAAACAACTTCTGTTTCCTAGGTTGTTCAACTTTTTAATTTTAAACAGGGCATCAGGGTGCTGTAAGAACGACCCCTGCTGACATTCCCAGCTTCAAGGGGAACCTTTTTTTTGGGGATCCTCCTCTGACTCTCCAGGGTGACACTCTTGCCCTTACATTTCTACTATTCTGTGCATGATTCCTACCACGGTGACGGGGCCCAGTTCTGGAAAAGACTAGATACTTGATCAAGTAGGGCAGCAGGACTGAGGGGGCCAGCCCAGGCCCACGGAAGGGACACACCAGCACTGCGCACAGCCCTTTATGGCTCTCAATCCTTATCAAGTTAAGGATTTAATTACCAGCATTTTACTTGCACACGATGCGGAGGACCTCGTTTCAACCTCTCAGGCCCAGGCGAACATTGACCACACCAGCGGGGTCCCTTATATACTGGGGCACTGGTCCAGCACCCAGTCCCGGTCTCTGCACCGGGCACCCTGGCTCTGCAAGTTGAAACGGTGGCAGAATCCAGCTGGTTAGTGCTGCTGATACGCTCAGGACCAGACCACCAGGCACAACTTAGTGGCCATTACTGCTGGACACTGAAGCGAGAGATTTTGACGGCCCTCTCGCTCCAGGGAGGTGTCTCAAACTTCCAACGGCAGCCAGGGGGTCAGAACACGCATGCGCACAACCACAGACCGTGCGTGCGGGAGCGAGCGGAGACTCAATAGGGCTCTTCCGGTCATGTGATTGGGCAGAGGGTTGCTGGGGAAACAGGTCCTCCATCCCTCTTCTGATTGCTTGACATCAGACTCCAGAGAGATTTCCTTTCCTTTCCTTCCCTTCCCTTCCCTCCCCTGCCCTCCCCTCCCCTCCCCTCCCCTTCCTTTCCCTTCCCTTTCTTCTTTTCTTTTCTTTTTCTCTCTCGCTTCCTCCTTCCCTCCCTTCCTTCTTTCTTCTCTCTCTGTTTCTCCCTCTACCTCTCTTTTTCTCCCTCTCTCCCTCCCTCCCTCTCTCAATATAACTATATCTACATATTTTCTTTTAAGTTTTTTTTTGTTGTTGTTCAGCTGCTGCGAGGTTACAGAAGATCACAGAGATAGAGTTAGGCTTTCCCATTTTTGTCCTCCAAGATAAAAGAAAATGTCACAAATGCACTTTTGAAGGGGTTACTGTATAGCAGCCCCAGAGGGAGGACAGAGCAGAAATTCCTGTGGTTCGTGGAAGGGGGATTGGGGATGGGGCAGGAAAGCATATCTTTCTCCTTTGGGGCAGCCATTTGTCTTCTGGTTAGCAGCCAAATGCCACAACCATGGCACTCTTTATTAGAAGGTGTAAGATCACACAATGAAAGATCTAAAGAAATGGAAAAATGTGCCCTGTTCGTGGATAAGAAGACTCAATATTGACAATATTGAAAATGACAGTCCTACCGAAAGCAATTTACATATTCAATGCAATCCCAATCCAGATACCAAATTTTATTTTTCAAGCAGATTGAAAGGGAAATTGTCAAGTTTATCTCGAGAGGCAAGAGACCTCGAATAAGCAAAACACTTCTGAGAAATAAAAATGACGTGGGAGGAAAACCTATTATACAGGGGTAGTAACCAAAACATCATGGTACTTGTACAATGACAGGCACATAGATCAGTGGAATAGAAATGAGAACCTGGAGATAGACCCAGCTATCTAGGATCAACTGATACTCAACAAGGAAATAAAATCTATCAAATGGAAATGACAATTACTTCAACAAACGGTGCTGGCAAAACTGGACTGCTACCTTCAGAAAGCTGAAACAGGATCCACATCTCATGCCATACATAAAAATCACCTCAAGGTGGGTGAGAGACATAGGAATAAAGCCCCAAACCATATTGGGACCAAGTTTAGAAGCCCTAGGCTGCTGTATAATGAGACTGCCAAATATAGTCAGAAATGTAAATTTTGAAGAGGATAAAATTGATGAATGGGACCTTCCAAAGGTTAAATTCCTGTGTTGACTGGCAACAAATATTTGGCAATATCATCTCAGAAAACAATCTCATAAAGAAAGTGGGCCTCCACAAGGAAAAGACTGATAAGCCAATTACAAAATGGGCAAAAAACATGGAATTTTCACAGAAGATATTCAAATGGCTAAGAGATGTAAGAAGAAATGTTTCAAATCATTGGAAATAAGAGAGATGCATATCAAAACCACAATGAGACACCATCTCACTCCAGTAGAAGTGGCAAAGTTTAACAGGACAGCAAGTAATAAATGTTGGCAAGGATGTGGTGAGATAGGAACTATTTTACATTGTTGGTGAGATTGTACAATGGCACAATCACTCCGGAAGGCAGTTTGGCGCTTCCTCAAAAAGCTGAACATAGAAATTCCATATGACCCAGCTATTCCAACTGCTTGGAATATACCCCAAGAAAATGAGAACTGAAGCTTAAATGGAAACTTATACACCAGTGTTCATAACAGCATTATTCAAGCATATCTCAAGAACCTGGAAACAGCCCAGCTATCCAACCACAAACAAATGAATTGAGAAGTTGTGGTATCTTCATACAGTGGAATACTACGCAGCACACAGAAGCAATGATTATGTAAATTACTACCTAACTTGGGAGGACCTGGAGAGCATTATGCTGAGTGGACTAATCCAGTTCTACAAGGACAAATACTGTATAAAACCATTATTGTACAATGAGTATGAGCATCCAAGGCAGGGGTAGGGGCAGGGTGAAAATGGAGGGGTGAGGATGGGGCGGGGTAGGGTGTTAATCATAGGGTTACATAATTCAATGGGTGGGTGGGCTGAAGGAAGTGATAAGGATATTTGTAAAAAACAATGTATTCAAACTTTGTAAATAAATCAGAATAAAATGTTGTTGTTGTTGTTATGTGCCATCGAGTCGCCTGCGACTGATAGCGACCCTATGTACAACAGCCCTAAACTCCGCTCTGTCCTGTGCCAATCACACTCTCTCCGACACTCCCATCCCAATTATCCCAGTCACTGAATCAATCCACCTCATAGAGGGCCTTCCTCTCCTGCACCGTCCCTCCACCCTCCCAAGCATGATGTCCTTCT
>NW_006400018.1:2768227-2781095 GCF_000299155.1 Elephantulus edwardii
TCTTAAAAATGTATTTGCTACGAATAGGTCATTGATTGTGCAAAATTCGATCATTCTCTCTCCCGCTCCATTTCTGTCACCGAGTCCATGTTTTCCAGCTACTGAATCTTCTTCTTTGTTCCCGACTTTTGCATTCCAGTCACCCATTATTATCAATGCATCTTGATTGCATGTTCGATCAATCTCAAATAAAATGGAAAAAATCAGAAGACATAGTGCATTGGAGAAATCTGTTGTCAAGGGTATCTTCAAAGAGTGAATGATCAAGTATGCCAATTTAAAGACTAAGATAGGCACCTCAACATCTAGTATTATTAGTTGTTTCATATGCATGTGGAAGTGAAGATTTTGGATTGAGGCGTTGGTGAAGTACAGTGAATGTACCATGGACCGCCAAAAGAACAAGTAGCTCTTGGAAGAAAGGTAGCCAGACTCTTTCACAGAAGCAAGTATTGTGAGACTTTGTCTAATGTATTGTTTACACATTATCAGGGTGGGACAGGCCTTGGAAAGGGACCTCATGCCTGGAAAAGTGGAAGTAAGTGGAAGGGGGACATATTATCACCAAGATGGATTGACACAGCATGTGCAGATGGACTTGGGCAGAGCAGAGATCCTGAATGAACACAGGATTTGGAAGCACGTTGTTAAATTGTACATAGGATTACTGTGAATGGCAACTGTCTGGAAGGCATCTTAACAACATGAAATTGGAAAAAACCAGTTGGTAAATCAATGACTCATTTATAAATAAAAGTAGAAAAAAAGAAAAGAAAATGAGTGGAATATGTAGCAAGAGTCCAGAAAGACCTTTTAGAATCTTAATTCCTTTAAAAAAAAATCTTATTTTAATAAAATGTACGTAACAGAGTTTGCCATTTTAACACATACAAATGTTAAACTCAGTAGCATTAACTCTATTTACAATGTTAGGCGGATATCACTATAACCTTATTTGTAAAATTTTTTCATCACTCAAAACAGAATCACTGTGCTTTTTAACTAACTTCCCATTCCCCTCTTCCCTAGACTCTGACTTTTTAAAAAAAAATCTACCTGAAACGCTTGCTGCAGGGACTGCAGCCTTCAGTATGCACTGAGGCTTAATATCAAGAAGACAGATTCTCACCAGTGGGCCAATTGGCAGCACAGGATGGATGGTGAAGAGATTGAGATTGTTAACAACTTTAGACTGCTTGTTTCCACGGTCAACACAGTAGCCAGGAAATTAAAAAACATATTGCGATGGGAAAGTCTGCTGTTAGGGACCTCTCTAAAGTACTCAAGAGCAATGGTGTCACTCTGGAGATTAAGGTGTGTCCGATACAGGCTATGGTCTTTGCAATCACTTGTTATACATCAGAGAGTTGGACAATGACTAAGGAAGATGGAAGGAGAATTGATGCCTTTGAGCTGTGGTGCTGGAGAAGAGTATTGAGTGTACTATGGACTGCCAAGAAAACAAACAGATTCATCCTGGAGAGGGTTAAACCAGGCTGCTCCTTGGAGGCAAGGATTCTGAGGCTCCGTCTAACATACGTTGGACATGTTGTAAGCAGGGACAGGTCCTCAGAGAGGGACATTATGCTTGGGATGGTGGAGGGACGGTGCAAGAGGGGAAGACCCTCTATGAGGTGGATTGATTCAGTGACTGGGGTAATCGGGATGGGAGTGTCAGAGGCAGTGCGATTGGCATAGGATAGAGCAGGGTTTAGGGCTGTTGTACATAGGGTCGCTATGAGTCGCAAGCGACTCAATGGCACATAACAACAGCAACAACAACAACCTGCTGAGATAGGGTTCTCTCTCATGATTCATTGTTTTTGCTGCCATTAAGTTGGTTCCAGCTTGTAGCACACCTGAGCACAACAGTGGACCACAGTCCAATCCTGCATCATCCTCAGAATAGTTGCTATATTTGAACCGATTGTTACTATCATGTGTTAATCCATCCCACTGTGGGTCTTCCTCTTTTTTTCACTGATCTTTACTAAGAATGATGTCTTTTTTTGAAGGACTTGTCCCTTTGGATGATGCATTCAAAGTTTGTGAGCCAATGTCTCCCCAGCCTTACCTCCAAGGAGCATTCTGATTATATTTCTATGACATAGAAATATTTCATGTAACATCTTCCGGAAGCCCAAGTTATATTCAGTACTCTACACTAGCACCATAATGTAGATGCGTCATTCCTTCAGTCTGTCTTGCTCATGGTTCATTTTTCACATTGATAGGAGACAAGTGAAACTACCATCGGTTGTGTCAGGTATGCCTTAGTCCTCAAAAATGACATCTTTGTGTTTAAACACTCTAAAAATGTATTTTTGGATTTACCCAATGTAATTCATGGATTGAGTTTTTGATGACTACTTTCATGAAAAAAAATGAAGACATTGGAATCAGAATTAGAGGAAGACTCAGTAATCTCCTTCAATAGGCAAATGACAGAACTTTGCTTATTGAAACGAAGATTTGAAGTACTTAATAATGTTGAAGATCAAAGGCTATAGCCTCCAGTATGAATTGCACGTCAATATAAAACAAAAATCTTCACAGCTAGACTGATAAACACCACCATAATAAATGGAGTAAAGATTGAAGTTGTCAAGATTTAGTTTTACCTGAAACCACAATCAACATTTATGGAAGCAGCAATCAAGAAATTATGTGTTTTTTTGGGCAAATCTGTTACCAAGGACCTCTGTAAAGTGCAAAGGTATCACTTCAACTAAGTTGTACATGATCCTAGGGAGCTCCGGTGGCCTAGCGGCAAGAAGCTGCGCTGTAATCCTAAGGTGTACGTGAGCCAAGCAATGGCATTTTCAGTTGTCTCATATGCATGTGAAATGCAAACAATGAATAAAATATATCAGAAAAACGTTTAATTATGGTATTGCTGAAGAATGTTGACTATACCGTGGGCTGCCAACAGAATAAGCAAAACGACCTTGGAAGAAGTGCATCCAGAATGCTCCTCAGAAGTGAATGTGGTGATGTTTTTCCCCCCCATGAATTTGAATCAGTTGCTGGAAAAGGACATTATACTTAATGAAATAGAATTTCAGCTAAAAAGAGAGATGGATGGAGATGAATTGATGCAATGTGTGCAACAATGGCTCAAACATTGCAACTGTGAGAATTGCAGCTGTGAAAACGGTGCAGGAATAGGCAATGCTTTGCTTGTTGGTATGTACCCCAAAATATATGTAGGTAATGTACTAAGTCTATGGGTTATCCTGCTTAAACCCCACAATATCCCTATGATGTTTGTATCATCTTAATACCCATTTTTTTCCCACACAAATCTCTCTTTTAATAAATAATGCATATTCATGGTTTAGACTTTTAAATCACAATTTGCAGATGAGGAAACCTGCTGGGCCCACTAGAGAACAGTAAAGCTACTACAGCCGGAAGGAAGGCATGCCCTACATGCGTTTTAGACCTAAAGTGCAGAGAGCTGACAGCAAGACCACCACAGATGTCATCCTCCAGGTAAGTGGCAAAAGAGGAGAGCCCAGTCATGTTCAAGCCTCACCGTTTGGGCCCGTCATCTGCATGCTGCAGAGCCAACGGAAAGCTGCGCTGCTTTTAGATGAACTAGCGGTTTCATCCTAATCATTTTAAGTGAAACGTGCTGCTACTGATAGTAGTTAGGCCAAGGGCATTAGCTACAGAAGGGTATTCCGCTGATGGATACAGACACTATTAGAACAGCAAAGAGGAGGTTACATAGGTAATCTTGTTTCTTTAAATATCAGAAACTTCCGTATTGTGGAAAGGGAAGACTGGAAGGAACTCCACCTCCAAGATGCTTAGTCCAAAGACTTCCTGTTGGCATTAGCACCAAACAAAGCTCCCCGTACTTCTGGCATCATCTGCTGAGCTATGAGATCCAGCCGGCTTTCAAGGGTGTTGGAAACCTTTATTTTACGATCTCCATTATAGATCTCAACACCACCAGCTATGTCCTCAGACAAGTAGGTCTCCTGATCAATTTGAACATCAACATCTTTTTTGGTGGCAATTTTGTACATAGGGATTGCTTTTTGCACAGCAGCCTTTACTAGAGGGAAATCCTGTTTCCTGCAACGAACAATCATTCGGGGCTCCAGCAACTGGTACAAACCCTGGAGGACCAGTCCATCCAGCAGCACTTGGTATCTGGTTGTATCTTTTACCACCTTGCTGAGTCTCTGTTTTGCTTCATTTAGTAGGTCTGTGATAAGGTCATCTCTTGCTCTGAGGACTTTCAGTCTTGCTTGATTCATCAAATTAGACATTTGAATTTTCTTCTGCTGCTCAATCTGCTTTTCTTTCTTCTCATAATATTACATAATCTTCAGTCTTTGGGTTTGCACAAGACGGCCTTTCTCAATGTTGAATTCTTCCTCTGCCTTTGCATCTATTTCTTCTGCCTTCTCATTGGCTTCTTGTTCAATGAAAGCCATCATGTGCTTAATCTGTTTTTGTACGTCTGCATCGCTGAGGGCCATGGTGAAAGTGTTGCTAGGCCGGCAGGAAATAAATTCAAGTTTAGGCTTAAATGGAGCGGTAGGTGGAAACCGAGAAGAAAACCCACCTTAATACCCATTTTTATGGACAGAAATAATGAACATAAATGCAGCCATGACAATGTTTCAGCTAAGTGAGTCACTTTCCTGGGTGTGAATCCTGAAGTGAAACAATGATAGAACATGGAAACACAGGGAAATGAAATAAGATTTGTCCATCCTGGGAATTCAGGCCTCTTTCCTCAAGTCAGTCCCTAGGTGGGTGAGAGAGTAGGGAATGTAAAAAAGCACAAACCTTTCCTACAATTTTAAAGATAACTATTTCTTGATCTAGCTTTTGCTTGTTTATGATTAATCTTTGGCTCTTTCCAGAATTTTAACAAAGTTTATTCTGGGAGTGTTTGCTTGCTTTTTGGAATTTTTTAAATTACTATTTTTTATTGTTCATATACATTGTGCTTCATGCATGTACATTGTGTCCCATACAGTCCTTCATTTACATTCTATTTCATTCATTTATATTGTTGACTCCCCACCACCACCTTGCAATCATCCTACCACCAACGATGATGATTTTAGAGTGGAGGAGAAGCACGGAGAGTCCTAGTTCTTGCTCATATTCTTCTCACTGTCTTTTTTTAGCATGCTGATACTTTTCTCAACATAAAAACAAAAGGTCAGAATGAAAATAAAACCACCTCAATGTACAATTTTTATCCTGTTATTCTGCCATTTGAAGCCACCAGCTGCTCTGTGGGAGAAAGATGGGCAATCTCCTCCTGTGCAATTAACTGCCTCTGAAAACACGCTGGAGGGTCACCTACGCATTGGTTCCAACTCTATGGTACACAGCAACAACAACAACATCTTGTAGTTGAATTCAACATACACACAACTAGCTGGTAAATAGAAACACTTTGTTGATATCTAAGAAACATGTTTTACAACATCTGTATATGCACTGACACACACATTGCCTCCACCAAGGGCAATTAATCTTTTGCTTTCTGGACAGAAAATGGAGGCATCAATGAGTTTTAAAAAACCCCATGACTGAGACCCTCTGAAAAAAATCGTCAATAGAATTTCATCAGTCTTGTTTGCAATATTTTATTGGATCTACCACCACACAACTTATATTAAAGCAAAATGAATTTTAATAAACACTTAAAAATACTTATTATTCTTAGGTGCCATCAAGTCAAGCATGAATTATAACAACACCAATGCACAAAAGATCTGAACCCTATTCTATCCTGCACCATTCTCGCACTTCCTGACACACAAGAGCCCATTACAGCAGTCACCACGTCAATCCACTTAGTTGATGGTCTTTCTGTCCTTTGATGACCCTCCACCCTTCCCAGCATCATGTCCTTCTCCAAGGAATAGCAACTCCTAGTAACATGTCCAAATTATATGATGCAAAGAAAGACTCATCATTCTTGCCTCCAGAGAGCACTTTTGCTGCACCTTCTCCAAGACATATCTGTTCATTGGGTTTTTAAAGGCCTGTTATTTAGGAAGTAGATGGCCCATCTGCTTCCTACTCTGTCTTAAACAGGGAACTCAACCAAAACCTGTCCCCCATGGGAAACCCTTATAGTATTTTGCACAGCAGCGGCGCAGATGTCAGTATCATGGCAACCTCAAGTTATCTCAGTACAGCAAACTGATAGACAAGTGCTGTACCACTTAGAACAACATTCTCTCCATACACAAAAACACTTACCCTCCAGGATCCAACTTCTCAAAGCTGAAGGCTCATCCTTAGGCAGCACCCAATCAACTTTTAAATACAAAGGCCCACCCACCATATCCTGTTTGCTTTAACTAGAGGCTTCCTGCACATAGCTGATTGTTAACGAAATCTGAAACATTAGGTTCTTAATATCATTTTATTGAAGAAAGGGTAACAGCCACAGGGAAATTTATAATTTTAAGAGAGTGTTACATAGTCATGTTTTGACCTGTTAGTCTTTCACCTTTGCCAGGGTATCATAAGGTAAGTTGGAAAAATTGTGACAGGGAGATAACAATGATCATTGTTGAGAAGACCAAGAAAAATGTCAAACGTAATCTTTAATGATTGGCAATCATCTTGGACAGCAGACATGAGATCTTGAAGAAGTTTCTGCACAGTCGTTTCACCTCTTCCCACTGGACTGGTGCTTCCCCCTTTGTTTTTATTATCTAGGAACATGAGCTGGTTGGCCATTATTTCCATGCAGAGTTGAGGAAGGTGCTACCATGACAGGGTTTCCATATACAGTTGGGATAAACATAACAGGCTGTAAAGAATAAATACAATCAAGCAATATTGTGAATGCAATCTTGTTCAGCTCCCCCATCCTTTGCTCCATCACAGCCAAGAACAAAGAATGCTGCAGCAAGTCCATCATGAGATTTTCCCTTTTTTTTGTTGCCATTGAGTTGATTCTGACATCTTCATGTGTGCAGAATCATGTGTACAGATTGAAACTTCATTCCGTAGATTTTGGCTTTTTGGAAGTAGATGACTACTTCTTACTTTGAAGACGCCTTCTTACTTTAAAGACACCTCTATCTGGTTTTGAATGACTACATTTTGCTTCCTGGTCTAGCAATGAGCCATTTATGCCTGTGTCCAATGCACTTTCAAGTTATTTTAAATAGAGAGATGTAACTCACCGTGTTAAAGTTGGCAATTGCTTGAGTGGCGAAATGGGCCAATGTACAAGTTATGCAAAACTCCAAGAGGGTAAAGATCAACAAGATACCTGAAATTCCTTTTCCACCAATCTGAAATCAATAAGACACAGACTGAGATTTGGTCTAATCAGGAAAGCCTAACAGAGGCTTCACTAAAAAATAAACAAGACCAGTTCATGCTATGATTACTTTGTACCATACCATTTATTATTTCTTCAGGGAATGTGGTTTTATTTTAGATTTTACTTAAAATTTAATAAGACTTTTGTTTGGCAAGCAAGTGATTTCACTCAGAAACACTAAAAAGTAAATAGATTCCCCTCCCCCACCCGTTGTAATGACTTCTCTTCACAAAGATGTCAAAGTTAATTTTTAAAATAAACCAAGAACTATAGAAACATATAATCTCAATTTCTACTTCTTAGAAATAGCCAAAATTAGCATGTGGTGCCTGTTATGTGAAATCTATTATATTATAACTTCCTTTATAGGCAAATAGAAGAACAGATTAATGGAGAAAGAGGGATGGAGAGAAAGAAAGAGAATATGAAAGTGAGGGAGACAGTTGTTTGTTGTTTGTTGTTTAATGCCGTCGAGTCGTAGACAACTCATAGCGACCCTATGAATGAACAGCCTGAGCACTGTTCATACATAGAGTTTCCAGAGGCAAGCCATTTTGGAAGTGGATAGAGAGAGAAATAAAATGAGAAACAGAGACTAGAAGTGGGGTGGGGGTGGGAAGAAGGGAAACCATGCTCTAAGAATGGAACCTTATTATTTAGAAACAAAAGTTCAATTTACTTGAATTTCAAAGAATGGTAGTCAAATGGAAAGAGCTTCTGAACTTCAAAGGAATATTTATTACAAAAAAATCTTTTAAAAAATGGAAAAATAAATTTGTAAAATTCTACTAGAGTGTTTTTAAAATAGGAATAATCTGAAGCTGAAGTCATTTTTTAAACATATATTTTAATTTTACTAAAAATAAAACCCCTCACTGCTATCAAGTCAATTTCTATTCCTACTCACCTTCCATTGGGTCTGGTGGCCTAGTCCATAGAGAGTTGTAATGCTAACCCAAAGGTCTCACCTGTCTGCTGGTTCAAATCCACTAGTGGCTCCATGAGGGTGAGAAATGTGTTCTGGGTGATTTACAACCTCAGAAACTCACTGGAAGGCCAGTGATGAGCCAGACCGGCTCAATGGCAATGAGTTGTCCCGTCACCCTTCCGAGTATGATGTCCTTCTCCAAGGACCGATCTCTTCTGGCCACGTGCTCAAAGTAAGTGAGGCAGAACTTCAAAATTCTAGCCTCCAAGGAAGTTGGTTTTTTCTTTTCTTTTCTTACTATTGTTGTTACTGTTATGTGCCATCGAGTCACCCACAACTCATAGTGATCCTGTGTACAATAGCCCTATGCCCTGCTTCATCCTGTGCCAATCTTATTTGTGCCACTCCTACTCGCGTTACCCCAGTCACTTAATCAATCCATTTCATCGAAGATCTTCCACTCTTGTGCTATCCTTCCACCCTCCCAAGCACGACGTTCCTCTCCAAGGACGATAACCCTTTCAACATGTCCAAAATATGTCACATGAAGCTTCAGAATCCTTGCCTCCAAGGAGCAGCCTGGGCTCACCCTCTTTAGAATGAACCTGTTTGTTCTCCTAGCAGTCCATGGTACATTCAGTACTCATCTCCAGCACCACAGCTCAAAGGCATCAATCTTCTTCCTAAAATATTGCATTTTATATATACAGCTTTGGTGACTTAGAGGTGAGGAGTTGCACTGAAAACGCAGAGGCACACGGTTTCAATGCACCAGCTGCTCTGCAGGAGAAAGATGGCCAATCTCCTCCTGCGCTTTTACTGCCTTTTGAAAACCTGCTGGAGGGTCAGCTATGAGTCAGTTACCACTTGATGGTACATAACAACAACAGTATATGTATATATAAAATATATGATACGTAATTTAAAAATAGGGAGCTTGGTGGCCTAGCAGTAAGAAGCAGCACTACAATCCCAAAGGCACGTGATTTGAATCCACCAGCTGCCCCGTGGGAGAAAAATAGGCAATCTCTCCTCCCAGGCAATTAACTGCCTCTGAAAACGTGCTGGACGGTCAGCTGTCTGTTGGTTCCGGCTTGACAGTACACAGCAACGACAACAACGTAATCTAAAATATACCTTATATCTTAGCAATGGTATATCTAGATCGAAATTATTTTTAATTCCTTTCCCCCTTATATAGGTTGTTTCCTTTTGTCCTACAAAGTTAGGTTAGTTCTTTGCTCACTCCTTTATTTGCAATATACATTCCAGATTATTTTTTTTTGTGTTTTTTAATACATTTCTCCCCTTCCCCTACCTCTAACTGAGAGAAATCAACTATCATATGTTGGATTAAATTTGCCCATGTAATTATTCTTCTCCCTAATTCAATTTGTCTTTTTCTCTTCTAACATATGATTATTCTTTACATCTGTCATTTGTATTTGATTTCATTTTGTTTCTTGCCATGTGGGATTTCTTTATGAAATTTATTATAGTGTTCCTTTTTAGTACTAAGTGAGTATCTGTACCTCTACAGAAAAGTCTGTTTCTTTCACTCCCTATTTTACCATCAAAATTATATAAAGAATAAAATTCTTATAGGGAATCTACAATTGAGAATTAATAACTGGGTAATGCTAACTTGATTTGCTACAATTCTTTATTATATTTGTAAGTTGAAAATGGACGACTAAAACGTGGAAACCAAAATATTACCTGCCAAACCTGGGTCATGTGGTATTCAGAGAGCAGATTCACTGTTCTGTAGTCAGGAATTTGGGCCAAGACATGAAGAAGTAACCACCGAGGTTTGTAAGGAATTAAACTAGGAAAACAAGGAAGCTCAAATATTCTTATTTATGTGATCCACTTTCCCATAAAATCAAAGTACATCTTGTGAAAATGAAGGATGGCATCAAGGATTTTTGTTGAGGTTGTCTTTTGGAATTAGAATTTAAAATCCTTGGATAAGAATTTTTGGGTATTGTTAGAAATCTTAGAGACCTAACCAAACATTTATCTATTATCAACATCATTAATGAAAGGTTGGACCAAGAAGCTTTTTCTGCTTAGGTTTATCTGTATAAGAAACTAATTTTATTTTGTAGTCCTAGAGAGCACACATTTGGGAGGAGAACTGATACATGAAGGGACATTTTCCATGAAAGTTGATAGAAAATAATATAAAAATACAACTGCTGTTGAGAGTGCAAAGAAAGAAAATATACAATAGATTATCACAGACACTTACCAATGCCCAGTCGTTTTGCCTGAGATCGCTATTAATGATCAAGTCCACCAGCAACAGTAACAGTCCACTTATGGAAAAGATAGCACTAACAATATTCATTCCCAGACTGCCTTTTATCTGATTTAGACATTAAAAAAAAAGAAAAAAAAGTCAAATATAGGATAAATGAAGTAGACACTACTGACTTTAATGGCATGTATTACACCTCAGCATCAAGAAAACAAAGGTCCTGGTCATTGTAATGTGCCATTGAATGAACCACAACTCGCAGCAACCCTATGAACAATACCTCTGAACCTTGCCCTGTCCTGAGCCAACTTCACCATTTCTGACACCTGTCTCTGACCCACCTGACTCCATTGCCACAGTTGTGTGTCAGTCCATCTCATCCAGGGTCTGCCCCTGCCATGCTGACCCTCCACCCTTCCAAGCATGATGTCCTTCTCTAAAGACTGGTCCTTCCTGGCTACATGGCCACAGTATGTCAGAGTTTCACACACTCCAGAAGAGACCTCTTTTTTCTCTTGGCTGTCCGTAGCATGTTCAGTACTCTTCTCCAGCACCATAGTTCAAAAGCATTGATTCTGTCATCCTTATTCATTGTCCAGCTCTCAGATGCATAATAAGTAGTTGAGAAGACCATGGCCTGGATCAGGCACACCTTAGTCTCTAGACTGACACCAATGCTCTTTAGCACTCTGGAGAGGTCCCTGACAACAGGTTTTCCAAAAGCTACTCAAGCAACTTGTCTTTTGATTTCCTTACTGCTGGTGCTAAGAGTATCCAAGCAAGATGAAATTGTTCAAAACAACTATGAGATATCTCACCCCAGCAAAATTTAACAGAAAATCAAACAACAAATGCTCGTGAGGTTGTGGAGAAACTAGAACCTTTATTCACTGTTGGTGGGAGTGTAAAATGATGCAGCCACTATGGAAGGCAGTATTGAGCTTTCTCAAAAGTTTGCAAATAAAAATACCATTTGAGCCAGCAATTCCTCTTCTGGGAATTTACCCTAAAGAAACCATAACTGCCACACAAGCAGATATATGCATACCCATGTTTATTGTGTGCTTTGTTTGCAACAGCAAAGAGCTGGAAACAACTCAAGTGCCCATCAACAAACAAATGGATAGAGAAGCTTTGGTAAATTTACACAATGGAATACTATGCAGCACTGAAAAACAAGGAACTCATGAAATATTAAGCAAAGTGGATGACCCTAGAGGACATTATGCTAAGTGAAATATCTCAGCCACAAAAGGACAAATATTGCATAGGGTCACTATTGTAAAACAGGACTGACATTGGGGTTGAGGGAAGACAGAGAAGAAGGGGAGGAATGATGTATACATCATTGCAAGAGAAGAGGGAAAAGAGCTGTTTAAAAGGGATATGATTAGGTATTATGGTCATGACAGGAGTCCAGAAAGAAGCCTTCACAGTGCAGTGAACTTGGGGGAGGGATTGCATTAACAATGAAAGAGTTTATCTTTTACTTATCAAGGAGAAAAGTGAATTGGGGGGGCAAGGAGAAAAGTGCAACAATGAATGACTGGAAATCCTAAGTCTCTGTGAACTTTCATTAAAATGAATAATAATAATAAATTTAAAAAAAGATGAAATTGTTAACAACCTCAGCCTTCCCCATCTATTTTAATACTGCCTGTTGGCCTGGTGTTAAGGATCTTTGTTCCTTGATGTTTCAAGGCAGTCCATATTGAAGGCTACAGTCCTTGACCTGTGGCAAACACAAAGGTCCTTACCACTGGATCAAAAGGGAACATCATGACAGCTGGAGAAAAGATAGAAATGGTTGATGATTTCATCTTACTTGGAAACACAATCAGCACCCTTGGTGTCAGCTGTCAGGAGAATACGAAGTATATTGCTCTGAGCAAGTTCAAAGTACTGAAGATCAGTGATGTCTGTTTGAAGACTAAGGTGTGCCTGATCCAGGCCATGATCTTTTCGATTACTTGCTATGGGTCTGAGTACTGTGCAATGAATAAAGATGACAGGAGAATACTTTAAGCTTTTGTGTTGTGGTGTTGGAGAAGAGTGCCGAATATCCCATGGACTACCAAAAGCACAAACGGGAATGTCTTGAACAAGGTGCAGCCAGAGTGCTCCTTGGAGGCAATGGTGGTAAAGCCTCGTCTCTCATACTTTGAATATGCGGCAAGGAGAGGCTATTCCGTGGAAAGGGATGTGATGGTTGGAAAGGTAGAGGGTCAGCTAAAGAAGACCCCCAATGAGACGGATTGACACAGTGAGTACAGTGTTGGGCTCACGGGTATCAGAGGATGAGGATGACCAAGGATGGGACAGGACAAGGTTCAAACCAGTTAAAATGTTC
>NW_006400018.1:2781340-2801364 GCF_000299155.1 Elephantulus edwardii
GAAGGGTGCAACAATGAATGAATGGAATCCCAAAATCTCTGTAGATGTTCATTGAAATGAAAAATAAACAACCTAAATTTAAAAAAAAAACAACAAAACAACAACAACAACAACAGCAATCTATGAAATTTTATCTTCAAAACCCAGTTTGAAATTTGGCAATTCAGACAGAAGAAGAATTAATACCTTTGATTTGTCTTGGAGAAAGTACTGAATATCCCATGGACTTCCTAAAGAACAAACAGATATGTCTCAGGGAAAGTACAGCCAGTGTTCCTTAGAGGCAAAGATGATGAAGTTTTGTTTCTCATACTTTGGGCATGTTGTTAGGAGAGTTTATTCCTTGAAGAGGGACATCATGCTTGGAAAGGTAGAGAGTCAATGAAGGAGAAGCCCCTCAACCAGATGAATTCATACCATGACTACAGCAATGGGCTCAAATATGTCAGAAATTATGAGAATGCATCAGGATAAGACAGAGTTCAGATCTGTTGTTTTTAGGGCCACTGTGAGTTGTGCTTGACCTGATGGCACCTAACAATAACAGCAATTGAAATTGTTTATCAATTGTATAATGATCTGTACAGTCAAATGCTTTTGTGTGTAGTGTATAAAACAAAAGTAAACATCTTTCTGGTAGGCTCTGCTTTCCTGCTAACATCCATTTGACAGTCAACAGTGATAACCCTAGTGTGACAACCTTTTAGTCCCAGCTTGTATTTCTGGCATTTCTTGTCGATTCCAGCCATTTTACAATAATCTCCAAGAAGCAGTTATTCAAATAGAGCAAGAGAATATTACATGGTTTAAAATCAACCAAAGTGTGTGAGGGTTGTATCCTTTCCCAATTCTATCCAGTTTGCCTGCTGAGTAAATAATTAAAGAATCTGGAACGTGTCATCAGGACTGGATCAAGAATCACCACCTATGTTATGCAGATGATACAACCTTGCTAGCAGAAAATGAAGAATAATGGAAACACTTACTGAAGAAAAGACTATATAGCCTTCAAAACACCAAAACACCAAAACCAAAAAACCAACAAAAGCTCTTACCATTAGATTAAGAGGCAACATCATAACAGATGGATTAAAGATTGAAATTCTCAACAATTTCATTTTACTGGTTTCATGATCAATATGAGGTAGCAGCAACCAAGAAATCAGAAGATGTATTGCACTGGGGAAATCTACTGTCAACGACCTCTCCAAAGTATTTAAGAGCAAGGATTTCAGTTTAAAGACTAAGGTGCACCTGACCCAACCCATGATCTTTTCAATTGCTTTGTATAGACATGAAAGTTGGGCCATGAGTTAGGAAAATGGAAGAATACTGATGCCTCTGAATTATGATGTTGAAGAAGAGTATTGAATATCCCATGGTCTGCCAAAAAAGCAAATAAATCTGTCTTGGGAAGTGCGACCAGGGTGCTCCTTAGAGGCAAGGATGGTGAAACTTCATCTCACAGACTGTAGACATGTAATCAGGACAGGCCAGTCAGTAGGAAGGGCCATGATACTGGGAAAGTTAGGGAATCAATAAAAGAGAGGAAGACCCTCAGTGAGATGGATTGAAACAGTGACTGCAGAAATGGGTTTAAGCCTGACTATGATAGTGAGGATGGTATACGGTAGGGCAAGGTAGGGTTCAGACAGGTTGTTTATAGAGTCGCCATGAGTGGTGGAGCTGACAGCACCTGAAAAGAACACATGAAGTGATGAGAAAAAAAATTGGAGTTCAAATTATTTTAAACTACTTTGTTCAAAATTGGGAAGGGTGTACTCCAGGGATGTGTCCTGTCTCCATACCTTTTCAACCTGTATGCAGAACAGATCATCCGAGACGCTGGGCTCTATGAGAAGAAATGTGGCATCAAGATTGGTGGACGATCTATCAACAATCTGCGATATGCAGATGACACAACCCTGCTTGCTGAAACTGAGGAGGACCTGAAACGCTTGCTGCAGAAGGTCAAGGACTGCAGCCTTCAATATGGATTGAGGCTCAATGTCAAGAAGACAAAGTTTCTCACGTCTGGGCCAATTGGCAGCATCACGATGGATGGTGAAGAGATTGAGATTGTTCACAGCTTTAGTTGGCTTGGCTCCACAGTCAACACTATTGGCACCAGTAGCCAGGAAATGAAAAGACGTATTGCAATGGGAAAGTCTGCTGTTAGAGACCCCTCCAAAGTTCTGAAGAGCAATGGTGTCTCTCTGGAGAATAAGGTGTGTCTGATACAGGCCATGGTCTTCACAATCACTTATTGTGCATCAGAGAGTTGGACAATGACTAGGGAGGGTAGAAGGAGAATTGATGCCTTTGAGCTGTGGTGCTGGAGAGGAGTATTCAGGGTACCATGGACTGCTAGGAAAACAAACAGATTCAGCCTGGAGAGGGTTAAACCGGGCTGCTCCTTGGAGGCAAGGATTCCGGGACTTCGTCTAACATATTTTGCACATGTTGTAAGGAGGGACCGGTCCTTGGAGAGGGACATCATGATTGGTAGGGTGGAGAGACAGCGCAGGAGAGGAAGGCCCTCTATGAGGTGGATTGATTCAGTGACTGGGCAAATCGGGATGGGTGTGTCAGAGACAGTGCGATTGGCACAGGACAGAGCAGGGTTTAAGGATCACTATGAGTCGCAAATGATTCAACGGCCCATAACAACAACAACAACAACATTTTGTTGTTGCTTTCTGGATAACTCTGATAAAACATACTCAGTCTAAACAGAATGATTTTTTTTTAAAGTCTTCTGTGGTTATTAAGTATCAGAACCAAATCATAGCTGACCCTCTGGCTGTAAATTGCATAGGAAGAGATTGCGCGTCATTCTCCCGTGGAACAGTTGGTGGATTTGAACCACCTGCCTTGGGGTTGACAGTGCAACTGTAAGAAAATGTAAACAAGCCAAACCAGAAGCTCCTTTGCTTGTCTACATCCTCTGTATGCTCCATAACAACTATACTACTTTGTTATGAGCATTGCATTATTTAGTTTAATTCTTACAATCACTGTACGAGTTAGTAAAGCAGACTCCAATTCTATAAATGGAACACACATTGTTGCTGTTGTTGTTATGTGCCATCGAGTCACTTGTAACTCATAGCGACCCTATGTACAAGAGCCCTAAATGCCGTTCTATCCTGCGCCAACCTCACCATCTCCAACACACTCACTCCTACCACTCCACTCACAGAATCGATCCATCTCATTGAGGGTCTTCCTCTCCTTTGCTTCCCCTCCACTCTCCCAAACATGATGTCCCTCTCCAAGGACCAGTCCATCCTTGCAACATGCCCAAAGTATGTCAGACGAAGCTTCAGAATCCTTGACTACAAGGAGCGTTCTGGCCTCACTCTCTCCAGGACAAACCTGTTTGTTCTCCTAGCAGTCCGTGGTATATTCAACACTCTTCTCCAACACCACAGCTCAAAGGCATCAATTCTCTTTCTATCATCCCTAGTCACTGTCCAACTCTCCAATGCATAGGCACGTAATTGTGAAGACGGTAGCCCAGATCAGGTGCACCTTAGTCTCCAGCCTGACGTTGCTGCTCCTCAGTACTCTTGAGAGGTCCCTCACAGCTGCCTTTCTCAACGCAATTCGTCTCCTGATTTCCTGGCTGCTGTTACCAAGAGTGTTGACTGTGGAACCAAGTAAACTAAAACTGTTAACTATCTCAATCTCTTCACCATTCATACTGATGCTGCCAATTGGCCCAGTGGAACATACATAGAATCAAATTTTTTTATAATATAAATTTAAGAGTTAGTGGAAATCCTGATGTCTCTCAAGGGACCAGACAAAGCAGCCTTTTAGAAGAAGTACTCTTGAGGCTTTTGGGGGTAGTGGATGTCGAAAAGAACACAAAACTTCCCCTCATCTCTGCATTAAGATTTTTACATTTACCAGAATAGTTGTGGAGTCAAGGGTTAAGCACGCTTGCAATACAGGAAAATTTCTTAGAAGGCTCTTCTGTTTCAGCATGCTGTAGTTCTTAAGAGTTTTTAAAAAGGTCCAAGAGAAGTTGCTTTAGGAGCTGACTTCTGAACTAGGCTGACTCTGTCTCACCACTGGACTGATAGGCAACATCATAATAGATAGATAAAGGATTGAAGCTGTCAACAACTTTGTCTTACTCGGATCCAAAATTAATACACTTGATACCAGAAGTCAGGTGATCAGGAGAATCAGGAGATGTATTACACTGGAAAAACCTACAGTCAGAAACCTCTCCAAATACTGAGGAACAAAAGATGTTTGTGTGAGGACTAATGTGTCCCTGATTCAGGCCATGATCTTTTCAATCACTTGCTATGTATCTGAGAGCTGGAAAATAAATAAAGATGACAAAGGGAAGAATTTATGCCTTTGAGTTGTGGTGTTGGAAAAGAGTACTGAATATCCCACAGACTGTCAAAAGAACAGATACATCTTAGAAAAGGTGCATCTGGAGTGCTCCCTGGAGACAGAGATGATAAAGTTTTGCATCACGTACTTTGGATGTTTTGTTAGTAGAGGCTATTCCTTGGAGAAGGACATCATGCTTGGAAAAGTGGAGTTTCCGTGAAGCAGAGGAAGACCCTCAATCAGATGGATTGATACAGCCGCTGCGGCAATAGGCTTGAGTGTGTCGGAGATTATGAGGATGGCACAGAGTCGGACAGGGTTCAGATCTGTTGTTTGTAGGGTTGCTATGAATTGAACTTGGCTTGATGGCACCTAACAGCTAACAGAATGCTTGCACAGTCTTAGAGGGATGGATTCATGAGAGATGCTGAATGCTTTATTTTGTTTTGGGGTTACAATAAGAATAATTATGATTGTGTCTGTTATTGTCAAAGTGAGTCCAGTTTATTGTAAACACATACGTGTTGCAGAGGTGAGCTCAGTGGGTGTTCTTGGATATCATCTTTGTATAAGGATGGCTTTCCATTCATACTACTGCCAGGTGGGTTTGTGTTAGCAGTGAAGTACCATTTACCTATAACACCTACGATTACCTGGTGGATTTCAACTGCTGAACTTTTGATTAGCAATCTAACTGGTTGTTGACAAATACTTTCATTCATCCTGGTTAAGACGCATGCCAGGAAGTTACAGAAAGTGGGGTGCTGTGACTAAGGGGATTGAAAGCCCAATGTCAGTAATTTTCCCAGAAATTCTTATATGTCAAGTCATGTATTTTATAATGTTGATTTCCATAACAGTAAAATAAAAGCTCAGTTTATATAGGACTGGGATGTATACCCTAATAAAAACATAGAAATGCAAGGTAGAAGTGAGAATGGACACTACCTAGTAAAGACTTTGTTAGTGAAGTGACAAAAGGCTTTGTTTCTTGGCTCTTGATTTTTTTTTCTTGAGAGTCCGCTAATTCAGTACAACCAATGGAACCAAAGGGCTCTTGAGTTAAAATTGAAACACTCCTTCTCTTTGCTTACACTCTATTGTTAACTGGAAACAGGGCGCATGCCATCACTCACTGTACTCACGTAGAACCTGCAAGTACACCAAAAACACCTCATAGGGCAGAACAGCGCCATGTGTGGTTTGAAATCAGGAAGGGTGTGCTGCGTCAGGGTTGAATCCTTTCACCACAGTTATTCAGTCTGTACATTGAACAAATAACCTGAGAAGCTGGACTATAACAAGAACACAATCTTGGGATTGCAAGGAGACTTATTAACCTGTACTATTCAGATGGCATGACTGTAGCTTGTTGAAAAAGAAGACCCAGTGAATGTCCTGGTGAAGATCAAAGACCTTCAGTGAAGATTACATACCTCCACACAAGAATGTAAAATTCCTCACCAACAAACAACATCACGATTTGACAGGGAACTACCGAAATTACCAAAGATTTAGTTTTACTTGGATTTACAATCAGCACTGTGGGAACGAGCATACGTTAAGAAATTGAATGATACATCATGTTGGGTAAACCTACTGCAAAAGACCTCTTTAAAATATCTAAAAGCAAAGATGTCACTTTGAGGATTAGGTATATCTGGCCCAGTGATATTTTCAGTCACTTCATGTATATGTGAATACTGGAAAACTGAAGAAAAATCAATGAATTTGAATTATGGTGTTCACAAAGCGTGTTTCAAATACTCTAGACTTCCAGAAAATGAACAAATATGAAAGATTTGCTTGAAAGACTTGCAACCATTTTGCTCCTGAGAAGCAAGGGGTGGGGACACTTTGTCTCACCCACAGTAATAGATGGAGAAGAGATTGAGACTGTTGACAGCTTTAGTTTGCTTGGCTCCACAATCAACACTCTTGGTAGCGTCAGCCAGGAAATTCAAAGATGAATTCCACTGGGAAAGTCTGCTGTCAGAGACCTCGCCAAAGTACTAAAGAGCAACAGTGTCAGTCTGGAAACGAAAGTGTGCCTGATAAATGTCATAGTCTTTGCAATTACTTGCTATGCATCAGAAAGCTGGACAGTGAATAGGGATGATAGAAGGAGAGTTGATTGATGCCTTTGAGCTGTGGTGCTGGAGAAGAGTATTGAATATATATACCATGGACTGCTAGGAGAAAAAACAGTTTTGTCCTGGAGAGGGTGAAACCAGACTGCTCCTTGGAGGCAAGGATTCTGAAGTTTAGTCTGACATACTTTGGACATGTTGCAAGGAGGGACCAGTTCTTGGAGAGGGGTATCATACTTGGGAGGGTGGAGGGATAGCTCAGGAGAGGAAGACCCTCGATGAGATGTATTCATTCAGTGACTAGGGTAATGGGGGTAGGTGTGTCAGAGACTGTAAAATTGGCACAGGATAGAGCAGGGTTTAGGGCTGTTGTACATAGGGTCGCTATAAGTTGCAGGTGACTCAACGGCACATAACAACAACAACAGCAGCAACAATATCAACAGCAATGAAAGTAAGGATGACAGAAGAATTGACACCTTTGAGCTGTGATATTGGAGAAGAGTACTGACCATCCCGTGGATGGTCCAAAGAACGGACGTCTTTCAGGGAAAGTGCAGCCAGCATGCTCCTTGGAACCAAAGATGGTGAAGCTTTGTCTCTTGTATTTTGGACATGTTTCTGGAAGAGGCTATTCCTTGGAAAGGAGCATCCTTAAAAAGGTTGGCGGTTCAGCAAAGGAGAGGAAGCCCCTCAATGAGAAAGAATGACACACTGACTGCAGCACTGGGTTCAAGTGTGTTAGAAATGATGAGGGTGATTCACGGTAGGACGGAGTTCAGGCCTGTTCCTAGAATTGCTATGAGTCGTACTTGACTTGACTGCACCTAACCACAACAATAAGTTCACACTTTTTAAGTTATTAGGTTATCAGGAGGGACCATTTCCTGGAGGAGGGCATTATGCTTGGTCACATAAAAGGTTAAAAATGAGGATGACTCAGGGTGAGTGTGACTGGCAGAGTGACACAGACTTAAATGACCGTGACAATGGTTCAGGACTGGTAACATTCTGTCCTGCCCTACATGGGGTCAATGTGAGTTGGCACAAACTTGAGGGCACTTAACAACAGCAATGTTTTCTAGATACTTTCCTCCTGAGCTAAAGAGCCAGAATGTCAAGTTCTGCCGCCACTGAAGGATCAATTGTGTAGACCATCCTCTCACTCCAGCACACAGACCACGGGGCCACTGACACACATTTTGGGAAAATGTGCTCCCATTTGTGCTTTCTGAATCCATTTTGTCAGTTTTCTCCCCCAAATAAATGGATTTTCAAATAGGGTTCAACAAGTAGAAACATACTAACTTACCAGACAAGAGGAAAATATCTTCGAAGCTGACACAGAAAGCGAGCCAGAAATAATGAACTGTAGAAACAGAGAGAATTATTTGTCAAGTTGCAAGGTTCTCGGTTTCACTCTGCGAACAGGCCTCACTTGATATGAAAGGTTGATCCTATTACATTCATCTACTTTTCCTCTCAAATCCTCTTTTCATATCCTACCATTTTCTTGAGTAACTTTCAGGGAAATTCCTTAACTTCTTTTTCTTTTGTTTTCCTTTTTGTTTCTTATATATGAAGAACTCTTGTTCTTCTGTAAGCTTACCTACTTTTCTTGCTTTGATGATTCCCAAGCGTCCTACTCAACCTCTTCTCCTGATAACTTGTATATTTTCCATCATGTTGCCGATCATGCCCTTTTGTAAACCCAAACTCCCCAAACACATACCTTGTTTTCATAATACAATGCAACAGGGGACTCAAACTTGGACTTGCTGGTTTTAAGCTGCAAGTTAAAATGCAAACCCAACATTCTCTCTTTTGGAGCCCTTGGTTCCATTCTGTTCTCCCAGCTAATAAGGTGCTGGGCCTACTGAGCAATCAGTTGGCCACAGGGGGATATATTTCTGCATTTTGAAACTCGGATGGGGAGGTGTTCCAGCTTTACTTACCGAGATGCCGCCCCAGAATGTGTATCCGCTAAGAAAAGAAAGAGAGGCAAAACCCAAGGCTGTTACAGAGCTGAAGCTCAACGAACCCAGAGTAATCCCGAAGCCAATGTGCATCAATCCAATAATGATCTGGATGCCCTGAACAAAGAAAGCACAGACAGGGGATGATTGCGTCATTTCCAGGCCCGTGAAATCGTTTGGTCGTTGGTGCTGCTGCTCAGTTGTTAACTTTGGCACGGACCCTGCTGTCATTTAGGTAAACCTCGGCTGCAGTAGAGGGACTGTTGAGACTCAGATGCGGATAGAATGGCTGGGGAACCAACATTTGCTTCGGGAATTTGGGAGGCCTGCCAGGGGTGGCCCTGCAAGTGTCCTGCAGGAGGTCCTACCAATAGGCACTCATTTGCATGCCCTGGAGGAGCCCTAGTGGAACAGTAGCTCTTGGCTACTAAAAGGTCAGTGGTTTGAACCCAGCAGCCCCACTGTGTGAGAATGAGTATTGTTTTTATGTACCTTGGCGTTGGAACGGACTCGAAGCAGACCCGTAGTGGGTTTTCAGAAGCAGTGAATCTCACTGGAGGAGGCCGCCCATCTTTCTCCCACAGAGCAGCTGGTAGGTTTGAATCACAAGCCTTTGGGTTGGCAGTGCAAATCCTTGCCACTAAGCCACCAGAGTTCCCTCCTTTACAGACTGTTATTGTTGTGTACCAGTGAGTCGGAAGTGACTCATAGCTGAATCTCCGCGGGTTGTGCATCTTTCTCCCACAGAGCAGCTGGTGGACTCAAACCTCCTGCCTTTGGGATGGCAGCGCAGCTTCAGCCTTGGAAACCCTAGGGGGCAGGTCCACCTTCCAACATATTGGGGTCACTTGACCAAGGTTCGTCATTTGAGTGTAAAATCCACTTGCTACTTTGGGGTCACAAAACCATTTAACGTCCCATGTTGCCTGGTATGAAAAATTGTGCCAGTCATTTGAGGACCCCTGTGCTAGTGTGCAGAAAGCCAGGGGGGATTTCTAATGGTGTGGGTGCACAGTCTTCAGCCAAAGGAAGTCATTTCTGCCAACAAACTAAAAACCTCACTGCTGTTGAGTTTTAACCAGCTCCTAGCTGACCCTCCTTCGGGTTTCTGAGGCTGTAAATCATGTGGGAGGTGATGGCCTGACCTTCTTCCATGGAGCCATCGGTGGATTTGAACCTCCAGAGAGGCACAGTGCTTCTGGGTTAGTGACCCAGTTGCTTCCCTGTGGCCTGACCATGCCTCCAGAGCTCCATTCTGCTAAGAGGAAGTTTTGAAAAGCAAAACTGCCTTTGTCCTTTTAAATTCTTTTACTGAGCACCTCTTGGGTTCCCGGCAGACGGTATTGATGGCTCCTCTGTGCTAAGGGGAAAAGGTGGGCCTTCCTCTTTTCTGCCAGTCTTCCTGGTCTGGCCACGTCATCTCGCTACCTTGTTTCAGGACTTCTCTCTTCCTTCTTGCTCACTAGAATCAGTTTTACTGGCCTCCTCCCTGCTCTTCAAACATCACATGCATTGTTGTCCCAAGATTTTTATGCTGCCTGGGCCTCCTTCCTGGAGTCTGTGTGACTCGTTCCCCACTTCCTTTGTACCTTTGTATCACATGTCATCTTCGAAGGGAAGCCTGCCGTGCCCAGTTAGTAATGGTTTCACTGCTTGGTGCTTCTTGTACTTCTCATACTGCCTTAGTTGTCACTGTGGCATTTTTATCACCTTCTACCACACTTTACTGCTAACCAAAAGATTAGCCGTTTAAAACCCTCCAATTACTCAGTAGTAGGAAGTCTACCTTTATACAGATTATAGCTTCGGAAACTCAGTGCAACTGTTCTGCTCTGTCTTTTAGGGTCACTGTGCACTGGAACTCACCCACGGCAAGGAGGTTTCAATGTATGATGCCATTTCTTTGTTAGTTATAATCTCATCATCACACTGGGGCATAGCTCCGTAAGGACTGACTAGGCCTGCATTACTGCTGTTGTTGTGACGTGCTGTCAAATTGATTATGACTCACCGTGACCCTTTAAACAAGAGAATGAAATCTTACCACCCTCCCTAAGGCCACCAGGCGCAAGCCTGTGCGTACAGTCACAGTGTCTGCTCATCTTCTTCAGCCCCTGTTTCTCTCTTTCTGACCCACTGTAATTCCCAGCATGTCTTTTTCTACAGACTGTCTGTATTAGTGTCTGACATATTCGCTCACACCGGAGTGGGGTTGACTGTAGAGGGTCCTAGTTTGTTCCATTTGCTCCCCAGGACGGAATTCTGCCCACTGCCCTCTATCTGGTAGAGGGAGGATTTATCCAGTCTTCTTTCACCTACAAAGGGGCTGACAGCTTGGCTAAAGCTTAAACTTGGGTGCTCACTTATATTTCTCCAAACCATCAAGCCATCGTAATGTTGTTGTTGTTGTTATGTGCCGTCGAGTCGCCTGTGACTCATAGCGACCCTATGTACAACAGCCCTAAACTCCGCTCTGTCCTGTGCCAATCGCACCATCTCTGACACTCCCATCCCAATTATCCCAGTCACTGAATCAATCCACCTCATAGAGGGCCTTCCTCTCCTGCGCCATCCCTCCACCCTCCCAAGCATGATGTCTCTCTCTAAGGACCGGTCTCTTCTCACAACATGTCCAAAGTATGTTAGACAGAGCCTCAGAATCCTTGCCTCCAAGGAGCCACCTGGTTTAACCCTCTCCAGGACAAATCTGTTTGTTTTCCTAGCAGTCCATGGTATTCTCAATACTCTTCTCCAGCACCACAGCTCAAAGGCATCAATTCTCCTTCTATCCTCCTTGGTCATTGTCCAACTGTCTGATGCATAACAGGTGATTGCGAAGACCATGGCCTGTATCAGACGCACCTTAGTCTCCAGAGAGACACCACTGTTCTTCAGCACTTTGGAGAGGTCCCTAACAGCAGACTTTCCCATGGCAATGCGCCTTTTAATTTCCTGGCTGCTGGTGCCAAGACTGTTGACTATGGAGCCAAGCAAACTAAAGCTGTGTACAATCTCAATCTCTTCACCATCCATCCTGATGCTGCCGATTGGTCCAGTGGTGAGAATCTTTATCTTCTTGACATTGAGCCTCAATCCATATTGTAGGCCATCGTAATATTTTATCTAAAACCATAAAACTTTATAATGGCAGTAAGATTGCTAGAAGAATGCCTTCCACGTAGCTGACCATTCACTAGAACTTCCTGAATGCTCCAGCAGAGAGGTTAGGCTGCTCACAGGAAGAGACCGAGTGTAATTCGGTAAATTGTGGTGGGGTTATGGGTGACATATCCGCCTAGCACAGAGACTAACAAAATTATTATCTGGGTTTGTGCAATGCTTGTAAGTAGAGCATGTTTCATAACACCTGGGAAACAAGACCCCGAGTGTGTTCAAAGTGTCCCTTGCAGGAGTGAGGTGGTATAGTTGTGGTTGTTGGGTGCAGCTGGGTCAATTTTGACCCACAGTGATCCCATGTGACAGAGAATGCCTCATAGAATATTGTAGGCTGTAATTGTGCCGGACACATGTCACCAGGTCTTTCTCCACAGAACCTTTAGGTAAGTTCTTTGACTCTAAGCCTTCCCCAGAAAGGAAGGGCCACTCATAGTTTCTTACCCTTCTTAGAAAACCACTGATGTTCATTGTAATGTGACTTCATGTGCACACAAGCATTGAGATTGTAATCAATCCAGAGGCAGGACTGAGGGCTACCACAGAGTCCTTTGCTGAAGTGAGGTCAAATGAGAAGTAGCAACGCTCTCTGAGTTAACATCATGACTCACCGGTGTTGAGTCGAACCAACCTACAGCTGACCCTCCACTGGGTTTCTATGGGAAGCCAATTCTAAATGTTTGCAATAAACCGAATGCTATTTCAGGATGTGGGGGAGGTGTGGTTTAAGCTGGAGTTCACCCTGAGGCACCAAGGCAGTGGATTCTTGCATTGTATTTGCTGAACCCTCCCTCCTGAGTCAAGGAAGATTTTCAATAGAAAGAGCTTGGCTTCATTTGCCTTGAATTCTCTTTGTGATTGACTTCCTGGTAATTTTCAATAAAGATACAGGGAAGCTAGAATCCAGGCCTTCAGACCTTCAGACCTTCAGTCAAGGAAACTGTTGGCCTCCTGTCTTTACTCTCTCTGTTTTATCTCGTTCTGGGTTGCCTGTCTCATTAGAAAAATACTTTACCCTCGGCCTGTAACAGGTTTCCAAGGCTGTAAATAGTACAAGAGGAGATTGTCTTTCTCTTGGGGAGGTTTCAAACCCCCAGAGAGGTGTGACCTTTGGGCTAGCAGTGTAATCCTTACAAACTACATCACCAGAACTGCCCTGTTGTTCCACTGCTGTTGCTGTGTACCACTGAGTCAGAACCAACCAATAGCTGACCCTCTAGAGGATTTTCAGAGGCAGCAAATGACGCAGGAGGAGACTGTCCATCTTTCTGTTGTGGAGCAACTAGTGGATTTGAACCATGTACCTTTGTATTGGCAGTGCGATTCCTTACCATGAAACCGCCAGTACTAGATGGGGGTTATTTGGCACCTGATAGCTTCTTACCTGAATCTAAAAGAAGATGAATTCTGTGTAGAGTCTACATGCAAAATAATAATTTCTGTCTGAGCTTTGTAATGATTGGACAGTACATCCTGATGCTCATAAATGTCTTCAGGATGGTATAATAAAATATTATTGTGAAAGTAAAATTGCAGAAGTAAGTAAACTTACCCCCAGAACTTTTGCTTCTTCTTTAAATTTTGTTTCTTCGGCTGCTGTATTTGGATTTGATATTTGTATACTTGCTTGGCTTTGCTGAAGGTTTGAGTAGACTCCTGAATGAGTGGTGAAAGGCGGCTGAGTGCCCTGAGCTTGGTTTGAGGAGCCTATGACCCCTGGAGGTTGTTGAGACCAAGGTCCCATGGTATTTCCCGCAGGATAAGGATTGAGTGTGGCTTTATGCATTTAGGGTGGCTTCTTGACGTAGACGATACGACTGTATCCAAGATTCTGCAAAACATAGCAAAATGAAACATCAGAAAACAAACTGACGAAGTTCTTACTGACTTCCAACTCCTATTGATATGGATATCTTCTAGGGAGTCATTAAAAGGTCATTGCAAAGGTGTGAGAAAGACCAGATTAGATGTCAGAAGAGCCTCTGAAAATTGCACTAGACCACTGAGAAGTCAAAACCAGGGGAAGAGATGACAAAGTAAAAGCGGTAAGCAGAATAGTCAAAGCACAACACAAGACCACAAAGTGAAGTATCAGAGCAAAATATGCAAAGAGCTGGAGTCAGAAAACCAAAAGGAAGAACTTGCTCATCATTTCTAAAGGTGAAAGAATGATAAAGCAAATTCAAGCCTCAAGCTGCAATACTGAAGGATGCTACAGGCACAATCTTGAATGATCCAGGAAGAAGCAAAAAAAGACAGAAGGAATACATTGAGTTACTGTACCAAAATAATAGGCTGTCAGGGAATCATTTCAGAAAGTAGCATATGATCAAGAACCAATGGCAAGAGAAGTCGTTCAAACTGCACTGAAGGCATTGGCAAAAAATAAGGCCCAGGACTTGATGGCACACCAGTTGACATATTCTACCAGACAGATGTAACCCTGGATGGGCTCACCAGGCTGTGCCAAGGAATCTGGAAGACAGCTACCTACCTGGTGGGAAGAGATCCATATTTATTCCTGTTCCTAAAAAAAGGTGATCCAAAGATCGAAATGATCAAATAATATCATTAATGTCACATACCTGTTCAATCTGTGGCGCCCTGGTGGTTTGTTGTGTGTAGAGGATTTGGAACCCACTTTGATACCTTTGGGATTGCATGCAGTGCAGGCTTTTACCATTAGGCCACCAGAACTCCCTATTCTGGAAGTTTCTTGTGTTGTTATGTGCTGTCTAGTCAGAACCAACTTGTAGCTGAATCTCCAGGGGGGTTTCAGAGGCAGTGAATCAAATGGGAAGAGATTGTTCCTCCTTCTCCCGTGGAGCACCTGGTGGATTCAAACTTCTTGCCTTTGGATTGACAGCACAACTCGTTGCCACTAGGCCGCCAGAGCTCCCTGGTGGTTTGGAGGTAAGGAATAGGGTTGGCTTCATGTTAAGGAATTGTGCTGCCAATGCAAAGGCATGTGTCTTGAAGAAAGTGAAGCCAGAGTACTCCTTGGAGGCAAGGCTGGTGAAACTTTGTCTCATATACTTTGGGCCTGTTGTTAGGATGGGCCAGGCGAAGGACATTGTGCTTGGAAAGGTGGAGAGTCAGCTTAAGAGACAAAGATCATTAACACAATGACAAAAACAAAGGGTGAAAGTATGTAGGAGAAGATGAAGATGGCACAAGATAGGGCAAGATTGAGATCCGTGGTTAGTAGGGTCACTATGAGTTGTAGTTGACTCAGTGACACATAACATCAACAATTTATATTGTTATATATAGGTTGTTGTTGTTGATTGCCTTCAATTCAAACACGACTCGTAAAGACCCTGTGAACAAAAGGCCTGAAGCCCCTCTACAACCATTGACATTTATCAAAGTTCGTAGAGTTTCCAGAAGCATGTTGTTTAGGAAGTGGATGCCATTCCTGCTTCTAGTATATAGAGGTAGAGACTCTGATAGTACTTAAAGCCGTACTTCTGAAGAATAGTAAGGGGTAAGGGATTGTAATTGTCCTTCAAAACCCCTTGCTTCGATTCCCAGAACCTGTGAATGTGTTAGGTTACAGGGAAAAGGGGAATTGATGTTGCTATTCAGCTGACGTTAAAATAAGAAGATTATTCTAGGTTATGTAATCACAAGAGCCCCTGTGATTACAGGGTTTACAGGTGCAGTAGTTGAAGTGCTTGTATACAAAGATTGGATGTTTGAATTCACCAGCCACTCTTGTGGGGAGGAAGATGAGGCAGTCTGCTTCTGGAAGGATCCAAACATAAAAAGCTGCAAAGTCATTGCCATCAAGTCAGTTTCAACTGATAGGGCCATTCACTGAATTTTCAACGCTACAGATCAGCCTCTCGCCCCTCCATGAGGTATGTGGTAGATTTGAACCCCCAGAGACACATGATTTTTTATTAACAGTGCAGTATTCCCTCTGGGGCCGTTCTAGTCTGTCCTATCGGGCCGCTGTGTGTTAGGATCTACTATACAGCAGTGAAATTTTTGGTTTTATGTGATAAAGGTTTTTTAAAAGGAAAAGAGGGAGACAGGAGAGTCAGAGTAAGGTGACTGGTTATAGACACTTTATCAGAGAGTTGCTATGTTGCTGGAGATGGAGAAGAGGCCACAAGTCAGGGAATGTGACCTCCTGAAGCTGGAAAAGGCCAGAAAATGAATTTCTCTGTCTTCTGGAAAGGAACACAGCTTAAGCTTTGTGCCACCGGCACCTCTCATTTAGTCTAAGAATCATGATATTTCAGGGTTGTGAAGGGCCCTTTCAGTCTCCCTGTCCTATTTCACCTTGGTTTATAGAGACATTGAAAGTCTGATGGCTTAAGGGACTTACTCAAAATTACACAGAGAACTGGAGCACTGATTTTTTGACTGCTGGTCTACCGTTCCTAGATGGCAGCCACAGTGCTTCACTTACAGAGATGCCAGCAAGCATGACAACACGGGTGAAAGACTGTATACTGACAAAGACCCAATGACAAAGCCGCTGCCTTCCGATGCTGAGGGAAGCAGCGGGCTGACCCACCTCAGTGGTTTGATAATGAAATCAGAAAAGTTTCTCTTTAATTAGCCTCTGGTAAGCAGCTACGCTACAATCTCAAAGGCACGAGGTTCAAATCCACCAGTTGTTCCATGGGAGAAAAATGGGCATTCTTCTCCTGTGCGATTAACAGCCTCTGAAAACCTAACAGGTGGTCAGTTATCCAACTCGATGGCACACAACAACAACAGCTGCAACAAGTATCTACCGAGCAAGTATCTAGTACAAATATCTAGTGAACATTTACTGTGTGTGCAGTTGAGGCTGTAGGCAGGCACACCTCGTGTTACTGTCCCTGGCTTTATTGCCCTTCACAGACATGACAAGTGTTTGTTTGTTTGTTTGTTTTAAACTGGATGTTGTGGCAACTCAATGACCAAATCTATGTGCCATTTTACCAAAAGTGTGTACACACTTTGTATCTCTGTTATTATTAGGGGCCATTGAGGGGAGTACTACTCATAGTGGCCCTGTGAACAGCATTGCTGAACCCTGTCCTGCCCCGTGCCATCCTCACAATTTCCGACACACTTGAGCCCATTGCAGTCACTGTGTCAATCCACCTGGTGGAGGACCTTCCTCTATTTTCTTTCCCTTCAACTCCCTAGCATGATGTCTCTCTCCAAAGAATAACCCCTCCTAGCACCATGTTCAAAGTATGTGAGACAAAGTTTTATCGTCTTTACCACCAAGGAGCACTCTGGATGCACCTTCTAAACATACCTGTTTATTCTTTTGGCAGTCCATGAAGCAGTCCATAAGATATTCAGTACTCTGTTCCAACACCACAGTTCAAAGGCATCAATTCTTCTGTTATCCTTACTCATTGTCCAGCTTTCAGTAGCAAAGTGAGTGACTGAATCAGGCACACCTTAGTCCTCAAACTGACATCATTGCTCCTCAGTAATTTGGAGAGACCCTTGACTGCAGATGTTCCAAGTACAACATGTCTCTTGATCTCCTGACTGCTGTTATCAACTGTCTTGATTGTGGATCCAAGTAAGATGAAATAATTGATAGTTTACAACTTGTCTCCATCTATTCTTATGCTGTCAATAGGTCCAATAGTGAGAATTTGTTTTCTTGATGTTGACATGCAATTCATATAGAAAGCTATAATCTGTCGTCTTCTGCAGCAAGCACTGCAAGTCCTCCTCACTTTCAGCAAGCAAGATTGTGTCATCTGTGTAACAAAGGTTATTGATGAGTCTTCCTCCAATCCTAACACCACATTCTTCTTCATAGAGTCCAGCACCTCAAAGAATTTGCTCAGCATACTGATTGAGCAGGTGTGGAGAGAGGCTAGAACCCTGATGCACATCTTTTAATCATTTTAAACCATGTAGGCAAGAGCAATTATATCAGTCTGGAGACTAAGGTGCACCTGATACAGGCCATAGTCTTTGCAATTACTTGCTTGCATCAGAGAGCTGGAAAATGACTAGGGACGATAGAAGGAGAATTGATGCCTTTGAGTTGTGGTTCTGGAGAAGATTATTGAATATGCCACGGACTTCTAGGAGAACAAACAGGTTCTTCTAAGAGAGGGTGCGACCAGGCTGTTTCTTGGAGGCAAGGATTCTGAAACTTTGTCTGACATACTTTGGACATGTTGCAAGGTAGGACCAATCCTTGGAGAGGGACGTCATGATTGAGAGGATGGAGGGACAGCGCTGGAGAGGAAGGCCCTCGATGAGATGGAATAGGGGTGGGTGTGTCAGAGACAATGAGATTGGCAAGGGATAGAGCAGGGTTTAGGGCTGTTGTACATAGGGTCGCTCTGAATCACAGGCAACTTGACTGCACACAACAACAACAACAACAAATGTTCCCTTGCTCTGTTTGCATTATAGCCTCGGGTTTTGGTTTGTTTTTTTTCTTATATAATTTTAAGTACAGTTTACTGAAAGATTTGGTTTTTATTTAGTTCAATGTTGTAAATTTCTCCCCCTCTTTCTCCTCTCCCTACTGCACTTTGCAATGCCCTCTTTTCCCAGATTATTATCATACATATACTGTCTAATCATGTATTCCTTTCACAGAATTTTTCCCCTCATCTGTTCCAACACAGTATTCATTATCTATCCACTCTTTTCCTATTCTCCCTCCTAGTCTTCCATGTCAATCCTATAGTGTTATGCACTATTTGTCCTTTTGTGACAGAGATATTTCACTCAGCATAATGTCTTCCAGGCTCACTTATGTTGTGTAGTGCTTTACAAGCTCATTGTTTTTAAATGCCATGTAATATTCCATTGAGTAACTATGACACAGTTTTTTATCCATTCATTTGTTGGTGGGCGCTTGAGCTTCTTCCAGCTCCTTGTAGCAATAAACATTGGTGTGCATACATCTGTTTGAGTTGTGGCCCTGGTTCCTTTAGGGTATATTTCCAGTACTGGAATTGCTGGTTCAAATGGTATTTCTAATTTTAACTTTTTGAGAAAGCACCAGATCGTCTTCTGCAGTGGCTGTACCATTTTACATTCGCACCAGCAGTGAATAAGAGTTCCAATCTTTCCACAAACTCACCGACATTTGTTGTTTGCTGCCCTGTTGAACTTTGCTATTTTTCCTGAGGTGAGATTATATCTCTTAGTTGTTTTGATTTGCATCTCTCTTAGAGCAAGGGATTTTGAACATTTCTTCATGTGTTTACTTGCCTTCTGAATTTCTTCTTTGGTGAGGTGTTTATTCATATCTTCGGCCCATTTTGCGATTGGTTTGTTTACCTTTATCTTGTTGAGGTGCTGGAGTATTTGACAAATTTTAGGTATGGGTCCCTTATCAGATATATTATTGCCAAATATATTTTCCTAATCTGTGGATTTCCTTTTTACCCTGTTGGAGAGGTTTTTTAATATGTATAACGATTGGATTTTTTGAGGGGGTTCTTATTAATTTATTTTATTCTCCCCTGGTTGTAGGTTTTTCATTATAATTGGGACATTGTTCATGCTGTCGATTAAGGCTTTGAGGGCTGTTCCTAGATTTTATATGATGAATTTTATAGTCTTTGGCTTTACTCTTAAGTCCGTGATCCACCTTGAGTTGGTTTTTGTGTATGGTATGAGGTGTGGGTCTTGCTTAAGTTTTCTACAGATGGTTTTCCAATTTTGCCAACAACATTTGTTAAAGAGACAGTCATTTTCTCATAAAACTTATTTTGTTTTTTCAAAAGTCAGTAGATAAGTTGATTTCTGGGTTCTCAGTTCTGTTTCATTGGTTCATGTGTCTGTCACTGTACCAGAATCACACTGTCTTGACCACGAATGCCCTGTAGTAGGATTTGAAACAGGGAGTGAGATGCCTCCTACCTTGTTTCACTTCTTCAGTAGTACTTTGCTTATTTGGGGTCTTTTTCTTTTCCAGTAAAATTGGAAATTGTCTTTCCATCTCATTGAAAAACAGAATTTGCATCTGTATAGGGATTGCATTGAACTTGTAGATTGCCTTTAGAATAATTGTCATTTTCAAAACATTGAGTCTTCTTATCCACAAGCATGGTATATCTCTCTATTTCTCTAGGTCTCTTTTTGTTTTTGTAGTGATGTTTTTTAATTTTTTTGGTCTAAGCCTTTTATGGCTGTAGTTAGATTTGTTCTCCAGTATTTAGTCTTATGATTAGGGATTGTAATTGATATTGGTTTCTCTTTAGATCATTTCTATATTCTCTTTGTCACTATAGAGAAACCCAACTGATTTCTGTATGGTGATCTTGTTTTCTGTTATTTTGTTGAACTGGTTGGCTATGTCCAATAGTTTTCTTGCTGAATTTTTAGGGTTTTCTAAGAATACTATCATGTCATCTGCATATAAAGGTAGTTTTACCTCCTCTTTGCCAATTTAGATATTTCATATTTCCTTCTCTTGCCTTATTGCTCT
>NW_006400018.1:2802437-2819672 GCF_000299155.1 Elephantulus edwardii
AGTGATTGCAAAGACCATATCCCTGTAATGTTGTGGTTTCTAGAATCTTGGTTCTTTGGTAAGTTCCTATCTTTCTTTAAAAGTTGTGATTTGAATGAAAGTTTACAAAGTATGTGATTTTTCATTCAGTAATTTATATGTATTTTGTTTTAGGGCCTTAGTTAAAATGCAGTGCCTACTCATCTGATTGTATATTGCCTTTCCCTTCGCTTATGTTAATAAATGCCTATTCTGGACAGAGTTAAACCAGGCTGCTCCTTGGAGGCAAGGATTCTGAAGCTTTGTCTGACAGATTTTGGACATACTGCAAGGAGGGACCAGGCCTTGGAGAAGGATGTTATGCTTGGAAGGGTAGAGGGGCAGCACAGGAGAGGAAGACCTTCTATGAGGTGGACTGATTCAGTGACTGGGGTCATGGGGGTAGGTGTGTTGGAGACAGATTGGCACAGGATAGCAGGGTTAAGAGCTGTTTTATATAAGGTTGGTATGACTCACAGGTGACTCGACGGCATATAACAACAACAGTTTCTTTTTATTAGTTTTTACTCACCAGTCCCTCTATTTTTATTCTTGGAAACCATCCAAGAACGATTCTTTAGCTTTTTATAGTGGTGCTATGATACAAGTTTTGCCCTTTTGTGACTGATGTATTTCACTCAGCATAAAACCCTCCAGGTCAATCCATGTTATGAATGATTTTGCAAATTCTTTATCATCCATTAGTGTTACATAGAACTCGGTTGTATAAATGTATCACAATTTCTTTAACTATTCAGTTCCTAATGGACACTTGGGTTTTTTTTATGGTTTGGTATTGTCAATAATAGAATAAGCATGGGTGTGCATGTATGAGTTCATGTCACAGCTCTTATTTTATCAGAATATATACCTGGCAGTGGGATTTCTAGATAAATGACATTTCCATTTCCTTAACTGGCAAATTTCTTAATTTCACTTTACCTAAGTTTCTTGTCTTAAAATAGGAGTAAACAGAGTAACTTCGTTATGAAGTTGCTTTGAGTATGAAAGTTATTCCATATAAGGTTCTTAGAACTGTACCTGCTATCCAGTAAAGGTTGTTTGAATTGACCTTAATTTTGAGAAAATAAGACTAATGGTTACAATGTGTGAATAACTTTACAGGTTATGAAGTTTGGCATGGATAGGGAAAATCATTTGGGGAAATAACTAAGGGTTTATCCAACTACAGTGAGGATAATTCTGGAAACGATATCAGAAAAGAGAACTCGGTGAACAGACTGTCTTCATAGATTCCAACTACTGATTTTCAACAATCTTTCGCTTGACTGTTGCTATTAGTTGTTCTTTCTCTACAAATCACACAATTATTTTTAAGCACAAAATACACAACTAGGTCTGGTGCTATCCAAAGGACATGACCGTGGAATTCAGACAAGAGCTCACTAATTTACGATTTGATTGTTGTAATATGCTGTGGAGTCAACTATGACCCATAGCACTATCACGAACAATAGCAATTAACCCTGCGTATCTTGAGTCAATCTCACTATCTCTGGCACACCTGCCCCCATTGTCACAGTCACTGAGTCAATCAATCTTGTCCAGGGTCTTCCTCTACTTTGTTGACTTACCACCCTTCCAGGCGTGATGTCCTTCTCTAAGGACTGGTCCCTCCTGGTAACATGCCCAGAATATATGAGACAGAGCTTCACAGTCCTTGCCTCCAAGTAGTAGCTTGGTTTCACTTTCTCCAGGACACCTTTTTGTCCTCTTAGCAGTGTATGTTAAATATCTTCTTTAGCACCATGACTCAAAGGCATTGGTTCTTCTGTCATCCTTAGTCATTGTCTAACTCTCAAATATTCTCAGCAATTGAGAAGACCATGACCTAGACCAGGCACACCTTAGTCTCTAGACTAAGTGCTCTTTAGCACTTCGGAGACGTCTCTGAAAGCAGACTTTCCTGAAATAATGTGGCTTTTGATTTCCTGACTTCTGAGGTCAAGAATATTGATTGCAGATCTGAGCAAGATGAAATTGTAACAACCTCAATCTTTTCTCCATCTATCCTCATAATTGCAATTGGCCCAGTGGTGAGAATATTTGTTTTCTTGATGTTAAAATGCAATTACGTTGTAAAATGTAGTCTTTGACCTTCTGCAGTAAACTCTTCAAATCTTCCTCAGTTTTGACAAAGTTATGCCATCTGCCTTACACAGGTTGTTGATGAGTCTTCTCCAATCCTGATACCACATTTTTCTTCATAAAGTCCAGCCTCCTGAATGATCTGTTCTACATACAGATTGAGAACATATAGAGAAAGGACACATCCTTGAAGAATTCCTTTCATGATTTTGAACCATGCAGGGTTCCCTTGCTTTGTTCCTATGACAGTTTCCTGGTCTAAAGTATAGATTTCACGTGAGCGCAATCAAGTGTTCTGGGATTCCCATTCCTCTCAGTGTTAGCCACAATTTTCTTTGTGACTCAAATAGTCAAATGCCTTCGCTTAGTCAGTAAAACACAATTAGATAATAATGAAAGAATGTTTCTTTTACTTTTAAAAGAGAAGAGTGTACTGGGGGAGGGGTGGGCAGGAAGAAAAATGCAACAATGAATGAATGAAAATCCAAAGTCTCTGTAAATTTTCATTGAAATGAATTAAAAACAACAAAACCCTAACAACAACAAAAAACCAACCAAACAAAAACCACAACCAAAACCAAACCAAACCACAATTAGACATCCTTCTGGTACTCTCTGCTTTCAGCCAAGATTGACCTTGGCAATGATATCCATAGTGCCATAACTTCTTCTAAATCCAGCTTATATTTATGACAGTTCTCTGTTGATGTACTGTTTTAGTTATTTTTTTTTAAAAATCTTCAGAAAGATTTTGCTTACAAATAATATTGAGCTATTGGATGATATAAAGAATGCCATCCATGAAGAAAGCAAAGGTCATTTGAAAGACAGTGGAGGGATAAAAAGGTGGAGATGGATGTCAGAATTGGCTCTGAATATTGCATTAGAATGCTAAGAAGTCAAAACAAAGGGAGAAAAAAATCAGAAAGTTAGAGTTGAATACCAGATTTCAAAGGGCAGCTCCCGAAGACAAAGCAAAGAATTATTGTAAAATGTCCAAAAGAACTAGAGCCAGAAAGTCAAAGGGTTGAACTCGGCTTGACATTTCTTAAGCTGAAGGAACGGAAGCACACTTTTAGCCTTGGGTTGCAACACTAAAGGATGCTATGGGCAGAATACTGTCTGATGCAGGAACCATCGAAAGAATATGGAAGGAACACACAGAGTCACTGTACCAAAAATAGAAGTGGCTGACAAAACAATTAGGTGAAGTCGCATAGGATCAAGAACCAGGGGCAAGAAAGGAGAGAGAGCAAACTGCTCAGAAGGAAGCAATTTGATTAGATGATTTAAAATTAAAATGGGAAGGGGGGGGACCCTACATTTTCCTAGTTTCTCCCTTTATTCCTCCTGCGCTAATCTCCTGTTCAGCCCTTAGTGTGTGGGTGATCACCACCTTTTGTGAGAATACATGGTCACACATATGAACCATTTCTACAGTGTCACCAACCACACACATAGGATTGCAGCTTAGGATTTGTGTACTGTTGAATCCAGCCTGACTTGGATCAACCCTGCAGGAACGAGTAGAACTGTCACACACAATTTCTAAGGATTTAGGTCTTTACAGAAGCAGACAGCCGCATCTTTCTCCCACAGAATGGCTGGTAGGTTTGAACTGCTCACCTTTAGGTTGGCAGCCAAGCTGCTTAATTAACTGCCGCACCATCAACGCTGTTGCTATGTACCACTGAGTCAACTATAATCTTATGAACAATGACTCTGAACTTGCCCTATTCTGAACTAACTTCACTGTCTCTGCTACACTTGACTCCATTGCCGCAGTCAGAGTGTCAATGCATCTCATCCAGGATCTTCCTCTCCTGAGCTGACCCTCCACCCTTTCCAAGCATGATGTCCTTCTCCAAGGACTGGCCCCTTCTGACAACATGCCCAAGGTATGTCAGACAGAGTTTCACAATCTTTGACCCCAAGGATTAACCTATACAGCTATAACCTTCCACAAATAAAAATCTTGACCAAGTGAAATTGTGTGATTTCCATCGCTTTTTAGTTAAGTAACACCTTAAATAAAATGCTTTATAAAATTAAGTGTGAAAGTATTCCTTCAGTGCTATGATCAATAATTGTGTTGTGGTCAATTATCATCAGATACTCTGATTACTAATTGATAATCATGGAAAGACACATATTTCAACCTACATCATCATCTTTCTTAACATTAGCCTTTGATGTTTGGGGTGGTTTTTTTTTTCAGTGCCTGTTGACCATTTTTACAGCGGAATGACTTTCATTTAGCTCCTGTATTTCCCTTCTTTTTAGTTTCATTTCTGTTCTGTCTTCATCCCTTTCATGGTTCTGTTTTTCTCACTTATCTACTGATCTCAACATGAAATCTTCATCTCTTGTTCTGAAGAGCAGAAGGCTACAGAGAACTCCCACAAGTAGACCAGCCCCACTGTTAATGCCCGCAGTTTGGTAGGAGAGAGAGAGAGAGACAGATGTTGAAATGGACTTACCCTGTTCCTTGGATGTCTCTGTATTTGCTGGTTTCCGCTGCTCCAAGCTCCGTGTGGTCTCAGGTTTGACCTGGATCTTACAGATATATTCTACTTCCTTGACTCAAACCCATTAGTCACCTACAGGTATATAACTCCAAAGTCCCTTTATAGTGAGCTTTTTTTTTTACCTTGGGCTTGTATATAGACTTCTTTGTACATTTAAGGGCGCACTGCTCTGTTCTATGTTTCTCTCCTTTATAAGGGCCTGCCTTTGTTGCCATACGTGCACTTAACTCTCTCTTTGCATTGTGATATTTGTCCTTGCAAAATCCTGCTGCATCTTGGGTTTGTAGCTCCTTGCTACTAGACCACCAGAGTGTCCTTACATTGCATTTTAGTAGCTTTTAAATTAAACTAGAAATGCATATAATTGGGGAGGGGGGAAAGAGAAAGAAAAACATTTCACTCATGTCCCAACACACAGACAAAATTAATAGTATTTTCTTTTAAGTTTTAAAAGTTTTTACATATATTCATTTTATATAGAAACAGACATGCTGTTGCTGCTGTTTTGTGCCTCGGAGTCACTTCTGACTCATAGTGATGGATCCGAACCTTGCCTTATATCGAGCCGTCCTCACGATCTCTGACATGCTTAAGCCTATTGTTACAGGGTCAGTCCATCTGGTTGAGGGCCTTCCTCTCATTCACTGCTCCTCTACCTTTTCCAGCATGTGATGCCTTCTTCCAAGCACTGGACCCTCCTGACATCGTGTGCCGATGTATGTGAGACCACCTTTTACCATCTTTGCCTCTGAGGAGCAACCTGGCATACATATGTTGTTGTTGTTATTGTTACGTGCCGTCGAGTTGCTTGTGACTCATAGCGACCTTGTGTACAACAGCTCTGAACCCTGCTCTATCTTGTGTCAACCTTATTGTCTCTGGCGTACCTACTTCCATCATCCCAGTCACTGAGTTACTTCGTCTTATTGAGGGGCTTCTTCTCTTGTGCTGTCTCTCCACCCTCCCAAGCATGATGTTCCTCTCCAAAGACTGGCTCCTCCTTGCAACATGCCCAAAGTATGTCCGACAAAGCTTCAGAATCCTTGCCTCCAAGGAACAGCCTCATCTCACCCTCTCCAGGATGAATCTGTTTATTTTCCTAGCAGTCCATGACATATTCTCTTCTCTAGTACCACAGCTCAAAGACATCAATTCTCCTTCTATCATTCCTAGTCATTGTCCAGCTTTCTGACTTGCTATGTATCATATAGCTTTGTAAAATTAATAAATTAGGGTTATATTGTTTATAACTTTACAACCCACCTTCTAGCGTGATATATTCTTATATATGATAAGATAATATTATAAATATTAATTAAATATTTACATAAATGAATTAAAAGGAAAGAAATAAAATATTATTATTATAAGATATATTCTTATACATTATATTGACACTTTCTTTCTCAACAAATAAACTAATTGTGAGTCTTATTGTTGCTGTAAAAGTTGTTGTTATTGGTGTACCTCTAAACAATTAATTGTGAACAGGATTGGTGGTTCCTCCCTGCCCTTCATGCCCCCCAGCAGCTGTGCTGGAAAACACCTGGAAATACACTTTGACAAAGATTACAGGCTGGAAAACCCTCTGGGACAGTTCTGTTTTGTCACTTGGGGTCATTATGAGCTGAAAATGGACCAAATAGACTATTGTCCAGTGCCACAGAGTCTATTCTGATTCAAGGTAACATCATGTGTTATAGAGTAGAACTGCTCCATATGGGTTTCTTCACTGTCATCTTTACAGAAGGAGGCGACCAGGCCCTTCTGGTGAGCCTCTGGATGGGATCGAACTGCCAACATTTTGGCTACCAGCTGAGTGTGAACTGTTGGCGCCACTCAGTGATGAGTGGCCAAGCTGGTGAGAATTTTGTCTCTCACACATTGGACATGTTATCAGGAGGACCCAGACTTCCAGGGAGGCAGCATGTTCGAGAAGGTGGAGGGTCAGAGAAGGAGAAGTCTCCCAAGGCGATGGGCTGACACAGAGAATGAAATAATGGGCACGAGCACAGGGGAGATTGTGAGGACGACGTGGGATGGGGCAGGGCATAATGATGCTGTGAGGAGTCAGTACCTAACAACAACATTCCTTTTTAGGGGGCGTGTGTCTTAGAGAACTCTGATGGTAGAAATCCTTTGAGCAGACACTGACTTCTGCCCCCGTCCTAACCTCTGTGGGCACAGTGTCACCCTCACACATGGTAAGATTCACTAACTGTATTTTGTATGAATTAATGGAGTGAGTAGACATGTTCCTACCATGCATGGTTCCCCCCCCCTCCACATTTGTTTCCTTTCTTTCTGTATTATAGATTTGTTTTTCATATGGCCTAAACATTTTATATAGTCTTCTGAAATGGCAAAGGAAAGATGTTGAAGATTTATTAATGGTCTGAGTTTAAGAAAGTGATAATTTCAGGAAATCATGTTGCTTGATGGCTGAAGACAGTGACGTCACTGTTGTTAGGGGCTGTAGGATCAACGCCAACTCATAGCAACTCTGTGAACAACAGATCAACACTTCTCCCTGTCCTGTGCCATCCGCACGACCTCCTCCGGGAGCAAGCCCGTTGTTTCTGTCACTGTGCCCATCTCTCTCATTGAAGGTCTTTCTCTCTTTCATTGACCCTCTGCTTTTCACAGCATGTTGTCTGTTTTTCAGGACTAGACCATCCTTGAGTTCTGGTGGCCTAGTGGTAAGAAGCTGAGGTGCAATTCCGAAGCCACCTGGTTCGAGGCCACCAGCCACTCCATGGGAGAAAGAGGAACAATTTCCTCCTGTATGATTAACTGCCTCTGAAAACCCACTAGAGGATCAGCTATGACTCTACAGTACACAACAACAACAACAACAGACCCTCCTGACAATGCCCAAAGTATGTGACATGAAGTTTCACCATCTCTTCTTCTAAGGAGCACTCTCGTTGCACTTCCTCTAAACAAAGACAGGTTCTTTAGTTCTTTGGGCAACTCATGAGCTATTCGCAGTGCAGAGACATCAATGAAGGGTACAAGAAATTGACATCCTTTTTAGAAAAACCATAGAATCATAGTCACCTGGGCTGTTTGATTGATGTTACCCAGGAAGTAAAAAGAGAAAGTTGAGAATAAGTGACATTCTTTTCTCTAGAATGTTATGTCTTCTCTTCTCCTGGTGGCCTTGCAAACTCAACTCAGAAAACATTACTTAGTAAAACTTATATACTATTCTCTCTCTTTCCTAGTTTCATTAAGTGTATGGTCTGTGCCATTAATGATGTTATCCTTCAAAACATTGTTGTAATTCTTATTTCTTCAACCACCTTCTAACTTGCAGCATGGCTGGAGATACTGCAATCATTGTACAGTTTCCATTGTAACACTAGTTTAAGAATATGCTAATTAAACTGAGCTTAACTTTAAAGAGAGATGACTAACATCATCAACTGGGCATTAAATTTTTAATTTAGTTATATAAAGGAAGAGGAAAGAGGAAACTTCTCTCTGTAAGGAGTCTGGAGCACATTGTTCAGAACTCTGGGACAAAGGTTACTTGGATTTATAGGAGTTCTAGGAAATACATTGCTTATCTTTAGTGTTCTCATACATTAGTGGGAGAAAGTTATACCTATACAGGTGATATCCTGTGAGTTTGCAATTATACGACCTATGACTAAAACTAAAAGGGGGAGCTCTGGTGGCCTCGTAAGAAGCTAAGCTGCAATCCCAGAGGCACGTGGTTCAAATCCAACGGCTATTCCATGGAAGAAAGATGGACAGTCTCCTCTTGTGCAATTTCCTGCCTCTGAAAATCTGCTAGAGAGTCAGCTATGAGTCGCTTCTGACTCGACAGCACACAACAACAACAATAACGATATAAATAACAACGTGGATAAAATGATTACCAGAAACAAACATGAAAATTACAGTCATAGGTAATGAACTTCTAGCTAAACAAGGAACATTTAATTATGCTGTTGTTACGAGCCATTGAGTTGACTGTGACTCATAGCCACCCTATGCACAATAGCCTTGATCCTTGCTCTGTCCTGAGCCAATCTCACAGTCTCTGAATACCTATCGTCATTACCAAAGTTACTGTGTCAATTCATCTCATCTGGATCTTCCTCTCCTCCGCTCTTCCTCCACCCTTCCAAGCATGACGTCCTTCTCTACGTGATGTCTCTTCTATGGACTGGCCCATCCTGGTAACATGCCCAAAATATGTGAGACGAAGCCTCACAATCTTTGCCTCTGACGAGCACCCTGGTTTGACCCTCTCCAGGACAGACCTGTTAGTTCTCTTGGCAGTCTGTAGTATGTTCAGCACTCTTCTCTAGTATCACAACTCAAAGGCATCAACTGTTCTTCTGTCCTCCCTCTCTGGTCATTTCCAGCTCTCTAATGCATAGCAAGTAATTGCAAAGACTATATGCTTCCGGAAACCCTATGAACCTGGAGAAAGGATGAAAGTCATGCAAGTGTTGAGAATTTTTGTTCATAGGGTTCCTATGAGTCATCTATGACTCGACAGCACTTAACAACATAGGGAGAGACCAGTTGGCCTAGTGGACCAAAAGTGATGCTACCAAGCCAAAGATGGGTCACTCTAATCTGCGGCCCTCAGGCCTATTTTTTTAATTTTGTTTAGACAAACATTCTTCTAGGTCGTATAGCTCTGGTGTGTCCACTTGCTGTGCAGAGGTAACTTGTGGTTGCCGTAAAGCTGAACACTGTGACAGTGATGTGTCAAATGTGAGAATGGTTACCCATGGTGGACAGTGTTTGGTGGAGCTCCCTGATTAAAACAAGCTTGGAAGCAGGAGTGGCATCCACTTCCATAAATAGCTTGCCTCCGGAAACCCTATGAACCTGGAGAAAGGATGAAAGTCACGCAAGTGTTGAGGACTTTTGTTCATAGGGTCGCTATGAGTCGTTTATGACTCAATGGCACTTAACAACAACAACAACAACGTGGCCTAGATCAGGCATACCTTAGTCTCTAGACTGACATCGTGGTTCTTCAGCACTCTGGAGAGGCCCCTGGCTGCAGATTTTCCTGATACAATTAATATTTTGATTTCCCCAACTGCTGGTGCCAAGAGTGTTGATTGTGGACCCAGGCACAAAATGAAATTGTTAACACCTTCAATCTCTTTTCCATCCATCATGGTGCTGCCAAAAGACCCTATGGTGAGAATCTTTGTCTTCTTGATGTTGAGCTTCAATCCATATTGAAGACTACAGTCCTTGACCTTCTGCAGCAAGTGCTTTCTCAGTTTTAGCAAGGTTGTGTCATCTGCATAACACAGGTTCTTGAGTCTTCCTCCAATCCTGATACCACATTTCTCCTTGTTTGGTCCAGTCTCCTGAGTGATCTGTTCCAGATATAGATTGAAAAAGTATGGAGACAGTACACATCCCTAAAGCACTCCTTTCCTGATATTAATTCTAGCTTCCATTGTTATCATTGTGTTGTTTGTTTTTTTTTAAATTATAATATAAGGCAGAATACCATACTCATGGCTATCAAGTCAATTCTGACTCAAAATGACCCTACATTATGAACTCCTGTATATGGTTTTCAAGGTTGTATAGTTTTAAGGAAGTAGACTGGCATATCTTTCTCCTCAGAAGTGACTGGTGGGTTTGAACCACCAACATCTGGGTTAGCAACCAAGTGCTTGAGTGCTGTGCATCCAGGTCTGCTTTCTTTATCATGTAACATAACACAACTCAACTCAACTCAACTCAACTCAGTGTCTTTGAGTCTGTTCTGACTCATGACAACACTCCATTAGTTTTCTGAGATTGTAAATTATAACAAGAGGAGATTGCCTATCTTTCACCAAAGGAGAAGCTAGTAGATTTGAACCCCTGGAGATAGCCTTTTGGTTAGTAGACCTTACAGACTAGTCCACCAAAGTTCATATACAGCATAACCAACATTCGTTAGGAATTTATGCTGCACACCCATGTTTATTGCAGCTTTGTTCACAATAGCAAGGAGTTGGAAACAACCTAAGTGCCCATCAACAAACAAATGGATAGAGAAGCTATGGTATATTCGCACAATGGAATACTATGCTGCATTAAAAAACAAGGAACACATGAAATATTATTCAAAATGGTGACCCTGGAAGACATTATGCTGAGTGAAATATCCCAGTCACAAAAGAACAAATACTGCATAGTGCCACGGTTGTAAAACAGGACTGACATCGGGGTTGGGGGGAGACTGAGAAAGAGGAGATGAATAATGTAAACTGCATTGAAACAGATGAGGGAGAGAACAGTTTAAAAGAAATATATGATTGGGTATTATGGTCACAACAGGAGTCCAGAATGAAGGCTGCATAGTGGAGTGGACCTGGGCAGAGGGATTGTAACACAATGAAAACATTTTCCCTTTACTTTTCAAAAAGAAGAGTATACTGGGGCGGGGGAGGGGTGGGCAGGGAGAAAAGTGCAACAATGAATGAATGGAAATCCAAAGTCTCTGTAAATTTTCATTAAAATTAATAATTTAAAAAAAGAAAAAAAAGAACATATGATTTGAAATACTTTCTTCTAAGCCCCTCTTTTTGTTGTTGTTAATGTTAGTTGTTGTAGGATCGAGTGTGACTCATAAAGACCCTGTGAACAACAGCTCTGAACCCTGTTCTATCCTGTGACATTCTCATCGTCTCTATGCACCTGAGTCCATGTCTGCAGTCACTGCATTGATCCACTTTATTGAGAGTCTTCCTATCTTTTGCTGACCATCCACCTTTCCAAGCATGATTTTCCTTTTCAAGGGATGGCCTCTCCTAGCAACATGCTGCAAAATAACTGAGGCCATTTAATTATTTCTGTTTTAATAAGCTTTCCTACTGTCTCATGACTCAGATTGTTCTTGTCATAAATTTACTTCACTGCAGCTGTTTCCTGTATCCGAAAAAGCAAAACTTAAACAAGTTTCGTTTCCTATAGAGATAATCGGACAAAGACCTGGGGCTCTTTTTCTGGGCAGCTCTGTTATTGAAGAAGAGGAAGAAAAGTGGTGTCAGTGTTGGATTAATAAGTAAGGTGAATACTGGCTTATTTGTGCTTTATTATAAATATGTAGTGAACAATTTCACAAATAAAAGGTTTGTGAAATTGTGTAAAAGAACAATTTTCATCATATCAAAGATTCTGCTTCTAAGAATGACTGGCATCTCTCCCTCCCCCTCCCCTCCGCCTCCCCTCCCCCTCTCCCTCTACCTCTCTTTCTCCTGCTCCCTCTTCCTCTCCCTCTACTTCTCCCTTTCCTTCTCTCTCTTTCTCTTTCCAAATCTTAAAGTAATTCCCTATAATTAAAACCTCTTTTCTAATTTACAGTACCTGGCAGGGATGGAGTACCTAGAAAGTGAGGTGAGCGTGGGTTTATTGTGTTTACGAATCTGTAGAGAAATGTGACAATGTTCACTGCATATTGGTGAGTACAGCTAAACAAGGCTGTGCTTACTTACCCTGCTTCCTGATTAATCCTGCAGGGATAGCTCACTTTCTTGCTCCCACCTGGAGTAATAGTCCTCTTGTCATTAATGTGCAGCCTATACATTTATTTGTACTGGCTTCAGTGTGTGCTCCTTTGGAGGCTGGGTAAACAATGGGTTGAAGAGAGGAACATTGTACAAATCACATCAAATTGTTAATTAGGATATCAATAATTTAAACATGCTATTTCTGAATCTTAGCTTCTAAGTGACTAGAACTTGCAACCTCCTCTTGAAGATTCATTGCCCAGACACAGACTAACTCCTGTGAAGAATGTGCAGTTCATAAAAGCAGGGATTTTTGCCTGTGTTGCTCTCTGTTACGTAACCCATACTTAGACCGGTACCAATACATAGCAAGTGATCAAAAAATATTTATTGCCCTTGTTAAAGGAATGTGGCTTTGTTTCATTTTGAGAATACAGACTTTAGACAACCCATAGTTCTGAGACTTCCCTAATCTGATACTTTAATTCTCAATGGTGTTTCCTATTCCTTTCATGCAAACATAACAACCAAAGAAAGACATGCTATTTTCTTTTTTATTATTATTAATTTCAGTGAAAATTTACAGAGACTTTGGATTTCCATTCATTCATCGTTGCCCTTTTATTCCTGCCCACCCCTCCATTCCAGTATACTCTTCTTTTTGAAAAGTAAAATTCTTTCATTGTTTTACAATCCCTTCCCCCAGGTCCACTCCACTATGCAGCCTTCATTCTGGACTTCTGTTATGACAATAATACCTAATCACATATCCCTTTTAAACAGTTTTCTCCCTCCTCTGTTTCAGTGCAGTATACATCATTCATCCTATCTTTCTCAGTCTCCTCCCAACCCCGATGTCAGTCCCGTTTTACAACAGTGGCACTATGCTGTATTTGTCCTTTGTGACTGATGTATTTCACTCAGCACAATGTCTTCCAGGGTCACCCATTTTGAATAATATTGTATGAGTTCCTTGTTTTTCAATGCAGTGTAGTATTCCATTGTGTGAATATACCACAGCTTCTCTATCCATTCATTTGTTGGTGGGCACTTAGGTTGTTTCCAACTCCTTGCTATTGTGAACAAAGCCACGATAAATTTGAGTGTCCATATATCTGCTTGGGTGCCAGTTATGATCTCTTTTGGGTATATTCCCAGCAGTGGAATTGCTGGGTCAAATGCTATTTCTATTTCCATCTTTTTTGTGAAAGCGCCATACTGCCTTCCATAGTGGTCACACCATTTTACCCTCCCACCAACATTGAATAAGGGTTCCAGTTTCTCCACAACCTCGCCAGCATTTGTTGCTTGCTGTTCTGTTAAATTTTGCTATTCTGACTAGGGTGAGATGATATCTCATAGTTGTTTTGATTTGCGCTCTCTTAGAGCTAGGGATTTTGAACATTTCTTCATGTGCTTGTTAGCCTTCTGAATGTCTTCTTTGGTGAAGTGTCTGTTCATATCCTGTGCCCATTTTTCAATTAGATTGCTTACCTTTATCTTGTTGTGGTGCTCAAGTATTTTATACATTCTAGATATCAGTCCCTTATCTGACATATCATTCCCAAATGCTTTTTCCCAGTCAGTGGCTTCCCTTTTTGCCCTGTTGGAGAAGTTTTTAGATGTATATAGGGATTTGATTCTTACGCGGTCCCATTCATCTATTTTATCTTCTCCTGGTTGTAGATGACATGCTATTTTCTAGTGCTTCCTATCCATGTGAATGTTGGACAATGGATAAAGAAGACAGAAGAAGAATCAATGCCTTTGAATTGTGGTATTAGTGAAGAGTTTTGGGTATTCCATAAATCACCAAAAGAACAAACACATCTGTCTTGGAACAAATGCATGCAAGGTGCTCCTTAGAGGCAAGGATGATGAAATTTTGTCTCGTATACCTTGGGCATGTTGTCAGGAGGGGCTAGTCCTTGGGAAAACACAATATACTGGGAAATGTAGAGGGTCAGGGCGAGAGAAGAGGAACTTCAGTGAGATGGATTGACACAGTGCCGGAGCTTGAGCATGATGGAGATTGCGATGACAATTCTGGGGAGGGCAAAGGTTTTGATCTGTTGTTTATCAGGCTGCCATGAGATGCAGTCAACTCGACAGCACTGAATAACTACAGTCCAAAATATCTCTACTATTTACCCCCTTATTTTGAGTTTTGTGATATCGTCAGATTTGTTGTTGTTGTGTCTTTGAGTTGACTACAACTCGTAGCAACCCCATGAATAACCAACATGAACCTTGTTTTATCAGGCACCAACCTCATGATCCATTTCATACTCAAGTCCATCATTGTGGTCACTATGTCAATTCATCTTGTTGAGGGTTTTCCTCGGACCCTGAATTTCACCCTCTGTGCCCCTGCCCCCAGTGTCCCTCTTCAAGTATTTGTTCCTTCTGAGAACATGCCCCAAAGTAAGTGAAGTGAAGCTTCACCATCGAAGTTTCACCATCCTTGCCTCTAAGGAGCCCTCTGGACTGGAGAGCATTATGCTGAGTGAACTAACTCAGTATCTCAAGGATAAGTATTGTATAAAACCATTGTATAAGGATCCAAGAGGGGTGGGAGAAGCTAGAAGCACAGAGATGTGGATATGCAGGGGGAGGTGGGATTAATCATGGAGTTGTACAATTTGATGAGGGGCAAGGGAAATTGGAAAAAATCTGTTCTGGAAAACAACGTATTGAATTTTGTAAATAAACTAGTATAATTAAAAATAAAAAACCAAATGAACAAAAAACCAAAACAAAAAACCCTATCATTTTCTGTGACACTATCTGATGATACATCAGTCTCCACCAAGGTCCTTCCATTATATATCATTAAGCAATATTTCTATCCCAGACACGAAGGCATTTTGTGGTTAATTTTTTTGTGATTCTATTCACATACCATAAAACACACTCTTTAAAAGTTTAATTTTTTAAAAGAATATATTCCAAAGGTGATGTGACTGAAGGAAGAATATGGCAGTTTCCCACCACCCCCAAGCTTGATCACTTCCTGAGAAACTTGATAACATCTAAGCTGCTCATATCAAAGACCAGACCAGACAATGGATCCTGATAAGAGTCTGAGCTTGGAAAAAAGGTGCTAAAACCTAACTTAATTAACATATTCTGAGAAATGCCATTTTAGTCCTCCCCAGGACCCCTATAAAAAGGAAACCCCCCCAATTGCCCCTGTGCCATTTTGATCCTGTCCGCAAGCCATGCGGCTGGGTCACTTGGTGTCCCTCTCAGACCGCACAATAAAGGCCTGTTCATTTCTTGGGACAAATTCCTTTATTTATTTCTCTCCCTTGTGCCCTTGCACTCATTTTTTTATATCTGACAGTGACTACCTTGGCTTTGAGAATATTTTCATTATTTTTAGAAAGAACCCCTCAAACTCATCAATAGCCAATCTATATTCTATTCTCCCATCCTCTGGCTTGCCTGCTTTGTCTTCATGTTGTGCTTGTTGTTGGTTCCCGTTGAGTCAGAACATTTTCTTATTTATAGGTATTTCATATAAATGAAATCTTCAAGAATCATTTCTCTTGGTAGAATCAGGACGAGATCCACTCCTGAGTTCGTGTGGTGGTGTCGAGCTGACTCGAGAGGATGAACAGCAGACCTGAACCGTGCCCTCTGCACTGCGAGCACAATGTCTGCGGTGCTCAAGCCCAGTGTTACAGTCACTGTTTCAATCCATCTCACTGAAGGGCGTCCTCCTTTGCTCTGACCCAAGCATCATGTTGTTTTTCCAAGGACTGGCCCCTCCTAACAACACGTACGAAGTATGTGAAATGAATTTTCACCATCCTCGCCAATCAGGAGCACTCTGGGTGCACTTCCTCCAATACAGATTTGTTTATTCTTTTGGCCATCCATGGGGCCGTTCTGAGCTCTGTGCCAATCATAATTCAAAAGCCTTGATTCTTTTTTTATTTTCCTTATTCACTTGTCAACTTTCAGATGCATAAAAAGTGATTGAAAATATAATGGCTTACATCAGGTGCACCTTAGTATTGTAGACTGAGGGTAAAGTATTTTTATAATTATTATTAATGAGACAGAGTGCCAGGAATGAGATAAAACAGCTTAAAGACAGAAGGCCAGCAGCAGTTCCATGACTGAAGAGCCTCATGCCAACTTCCCTGTATCTGTATTGAAAATTATCAGGAAGTAAATCACAAAAAGAACTCAATGCAAATGAAGCCAAGCTCTTTCTATTGAAAACCTTCCCCTTGGCTCAGGAGGGAGGGCTCAGCAAATACAATGCAAAAATCCTGTAAACCCTTAAGGATTGCCTTAGTGCCTCAGGGTGAACTCCAGCTTGTACCTGAAATAGCATTTGGTTTATTACAAATATTTAGTATTGGTTTCCCATACCTTAGTCTTTAATCTGACAGCTTTGCTCTTTAGTACACTGGAGAGGTCCCTGACAGCATATTTTTCTGAAGAAAAATGTCTTTTTTGATTTCTTGGCTGTTTTTACCCTGGGTTTCAATGATGATATCTTAAAGACTCCCAAATGTCCACCTTTCCCAAACATCTGGACCTGTCCATTGTGTCTAATGTCAACTGTTCCTCCTCCCCATAGAGCTGTCCCTCCTGTCTTTAGGTTCTTCAATTTGATGCAACTTCTCGCAGAAACCACAAACTGCAAGGTAGTGGCTCACTCGGTTGTGCAGGTTGAGACATTTCAGATTCACAGGTCAGGCATCAATCTGAAAGCCTCTCTCATCTCACATAACTGCAGGAACAGACCAACTCAGATCCGCAGGTCAAATGACAGGCTTCTGGCTCACGAGTCTGTGGAAGCTGGTGAATCAGTTGAGAAAATAAGCTACTGGGTAAAGCTCCAGGAACCAGAGACTACACAACACAAGCCAGAATACAGACCCGGAACAAGAGAGAGAATTTTGCTAGAACACTCATGTACACTGCATGCAGACCATATCTTCAAAAATACTCCTCTTATTTGAGCAAGGCTCCACAGTCAACACTCTTGGCACCAGCAGTCAGGAAATCAAAAAGCGTATCGTGATGGGAAAGTCTGCTGTCAGGGACCTCTCTAAAGTACTCAGGAGCAA
>NW_006400018.1:2821765-2837711 GCF_000299155.1 Elephantulus edwardii
CACAGGACAGAGCGGAGTTTAGGGCTGTTGTACATAGGGTTGCTATGAGTCGCAGGCGACTCGACGGCACATAACAACAACAACAACATATAGAAATGTCATCTTTTAAGCAACAATTGCTCTCTTCAAGCTCAAGTAACCTCTAATCTACTTTCTGTTATTATGAATTTGCCTAACAGTTAATTGTTCTCATGCCATAAACTCTAGACCAAGAAGCTGTGGTTCAAACAAACAAGGGTTTAAAATCGGGAAAGGTGTGTGTCAGGATCATATCCTTTCTCCACACCCATTCAAACTGTATCTGAGCAAATAATTTGAGAGCTTGGACTCTATATAGCGTCAGGATTGGAGGAAGACTCATCAGTAACCTACACTGTGCAACTGACACAACCTCAGTTGCAGAACTAAAGAAAACTTGAAGCACTTACTGCAGAAAGTTCAAAGACGCACGTCACCTATTTGGTGTCTGGATGTCTCATTCAGAATGGATATTCTTGTCACTGAGTTGTGGTAGTGAGAGAAGAAAAATTGGAAGCAGTAAAGTCCAAGTTATCGCCAGCATCCATGGGTACAGTATCTAGAAAGCCATGCTCAAGGACAGTGGGCCTCTGTTCAACACCAACTATGACATCCTTCAAAGCAACTTGTAGAACTTCAGCGAGTGAGCTCATTAAGTGTTCCTTTCGGGCTTCTTTACTAAAACAAACAAACAAACAAACAAAAAAAAACAACACCCCAAAAACAAACATGAACCCAAAGACTAGAGAGAGTGAAAAAAAATTATGTTAATGATTTATGATTTTATTTTTCTTGGAACTATAATCAACAACCATAGTAGCAACAGTCACCCCAAAAGATGTGCAGCGCTGGGAAAAGTGTTTTGTCCAGGACCCCTCCAAAGTGCTAAAGAGCAGTGATTTCAGCTTATAGACTAAGGTGCACCTGATAAGTCAGAGTCTTTCAATTGCTTCCCAGGCACCTGAAAGTTGGTCAATGAATAAGGATGGCTGAAAAATATTTGCTACATTTGAATAGTGGTGTTAGTAAAGAAGGTTGAATATCCCATTGACTATCAAAAGAACAAACAGATATGTCTGGGAGGAAGTACAAACAGGGTGCTTCGTAGAGGCAAGGATATTTAACTTGTCTCACTTACTTAGGGCACATTGTCAGGAAAGGTGAATCCTTGGGAAAATACCCCATGCTGGGAAAGGTGATGGTCAGAGCAAGAAAGGAAGACACTCAGCAAGATGGATTGATGGACTCAAACACGTTAGAGGTCATGAAGATGGTTCAAGTTAGGGCCAAGTTCATAAGGTAACTATGGGTCATTGTTCACTCACTGATACAGAGTAACAACAACAAATCATGATATGAAATTGTCATATTTAAATTCATAATCAATGTCCATGAGGGCAGCAGCCATGAGATTGAATGACATGTTACTTGGACAAATGTGCTCTCAGAGGCATAAAAAAAGCAGAGGTGCTCTTTGAAGATTAAGGTGTGCTTGACTCACGTCATGACATTCTCAATCACTTTATATGCGTCTGAAAACTGAACAATGAGTAAGAAAGAATGAAGAGGATTTAATGCCTTTAAAGTATGGGATCAGCAAAGAATATTGGCTCTACCATGGGCTTCCAGGAGAATGAACAACTTTGTCTGACTGAAGTACAGACAGAACGCTCCTTAGAAAAAAGGATGGGAAGCCTTTGTCTCATGGTACTTTGGACATTTTGTTAAAAAAGACCAGTCTCTGGAGAAGGATGTCATGGTTGGTAAAGTAGAGGGTCCGTGAACAAAGAGTAGACTTTTAAGGAAATGAAGCAATACGATGGCTGCACATATGGACTCAAATACAGCAATGATTGTGAGTACGGTGCAGATTGGACAGTACTTTGTTCTGTTGTTAGAAGAGACTCGATGGCACCTGACAACAATACAACGAAACACACCTTTCATATAAATGAAAAAGTACAATATTTGTTTTATGTGTCTGGATCATTTAATGTTTCCAAGAACTAAGAATTTTTAGAACAGAGGACTTGTCTAATGTGTATCTCTGTATTTAACACAGGTAATATACTCAAAGATAGTACGTGTTCAACATTTTCCTAAAGTTGTCAACTCCAAAAAGAGAGAAGTGTTTCCTTTTTACTTGTGATTTTATGCTGTAGAGTTGGTGAGGCCCAATAAATGCTTTTGAAAGACTGTATTACTAATTGCCCAATTTTTAGTTTGTGTCCTTTATAATTTTATTTTCTCTTATAGGAGAACGTATACAGGTTATGTAATTTTCTTATTGTAAATCACTAAGGGAAGATGTGAAAAGACCCTAACATAGGTCCCTAAGGTAATTCTAACTTAGCTTTGAGTGTATCACCGTACAGTTCTACTATATTCATTTTTTTGTATTGCTTAGTTTTCTTTAGCACATGAATCAGAGTCAGGTTTAGAATTGAAAGAAAACTCCTTGAAGCATCACACATCCCATGGAGCAAATTTACTGTGTGATTCTGAGAGCCCCAGACTTGATGACAACTAGTAACAGCAACCATCGGTGTTTAGGCACCCAAAATTTGAAGCAAATCAAAAAGATTCCACAAACAAACTCATACTAAATCAATCTGTGCATTAGGTATTTTACTGGGTTCTTTTCAAAGTGAAATAAAAATTCACTGTCTGATTTTTTACTTGGACTGGTGATTTGTATTAATATATTTGGCAAGACTTGAAGTGTGAAGCCACATTTTGAATAGGGAGAAGAGGAAATATCTGTCTTGGTTATGGTTTATCTAACTCTAGATGTGATATGAAAAAAAAAATTGGAAATACCCTAAGTACCCAATTATAGAGGAATGTAAATGAATCTATACATATTTTATGAAATACTAACTTGCACTTAAAATACTAATAAAATTAAATATTTGTAAGAAAATTACTTATTATCTGATGTTAAGTATTGTTATTGTTGTTATGTGCCGTTGAGTCACCAGCTACTCAAAGTAACCTATGTACCCTAAACCCTGCTCTAGCCCTTGCCAATCTCATTGTCTCTGACACACCTATCCCCATTGCCCCAGTGTCTGAATCAATCCATCTCATTGAGGGTCTTCCTCTCCTGTGCTGTCCCTCCACCCTCCCAAGCATGACGTCCCTCTCCAAGGACCCGTCCCTCCTGGCAACATGTCCAAAGTATGTCAGATGAAGCTTCAGAATCCTTGCCTGCAAGGAGCAGCCTGGCTTCACCCTCTCCAGGATGAACTTGTTTGTTCTCCTAGCAGTCTGTGGTATATTCATTACTCTTCTCCAGCACCACAGCTCAGAAACATCAACTCTCCTTCTATCATCCCTAGTCATTGTCCAGCTCTTTGATGGTGCACCTTAGTCTCCAGACTGAGATCATTGCTCTACAGTACTTTGAAGAGGTCTCTGACAACTGAATTTAAAAACCGTCTCATGACAGATTTGATTCATGGTAATGATGGTAATGATTGGACGGTAATGATGAGTTGTGAGGTGTGCTGAAGTAGAAAATATATTCTCTGATCTTAACAATTTTCCTCTCAGTTTTATTCTCCTATAAAACAATCATATCTATGGAAGATATAAACTTTTTAAAAAAAAACACTTTTCGCATTTATTAAGAGGTTGATCTCAGCAGTTTTCAGTCTTAACATCCATGCAGCAAGTATAGAAAACAAATTATGTTACATAGTGATTATTGTTATGTACTGTTGAATCAGAACTGACCCTCCAGGGAGTCTTCAGAGGCTATAAATTGCCAGGAGATTGTTTCTCTTTCTTCCTCAGAGTAGCTGGTGGATTTGAACTATGTGCCTTTGGCTTGGCAGCACAACTCCTTATCATTAAGCCATCAGTGCTTTCTATTTAGTAATCATAATGAGGTAAAATTACTTATTATTCTGAGTTAGGATGGTCATCCACCCTAGTTAACCTGGAACAATCACTGCTTCAACACCAGAAGTCCCACATCCCAAGAAATCCCCCAGTTCCAGACTAGCTGGGAGGGCCACCGACTACTTTGAACTGAGTATAGGAGCACAAAGAAGACCGTTGAGATCAACTTCTTAATAAATGGGAAAAGTGGGTTTTTTAAAAGATTATGTCATTCATAGATATGATTGTTTTTTACAAGAATAAAACTGAGAGAAAAATTGTAAAGACCAGAAAATACATTTTGTACTTCAGCATACCTCACAACTCATTACTGTCCAGTGAATCCAGTCTGTCTTGAGATGGTTTTAAATTCAGTTGGGGCAGATTCAAGGCCATGTCACTGTACCAAAAAAGAATTGGTCGACATGAAATCATTTCAGGAAGTAGCACATGATCAACAACCAGTGGCAATGACTTGGTATCGTAAACTGGGGTTATGCACATATGCACTCAGGACACAGTAGCCTTTCATGTCTGGAAGGACAGGAATGAAGAAGATTGCAGAATACTGATGCTGAAATAATTTGTTGCAGACAAGAACAGAAATAAAAGTAGGGTTTGTTTGCTCAAAACTAATGCACAGGGGAATTTTCTGTTTCCTCTTTTTTTTCTAATTAAAGGAATTATCTTCCACTGATGCTCGACACTGTTTATAACTGTGCCAAACTTGACATCACTCAACATGAACATTTGTGTGTGTGTGTGTGATATATTTGATGATTATGATTTTACCTTCCTAGGGTAACATTCAATCTAGTTAAAGTATCTCCTTGATACAAGTAGGAATTGAGAAACAAAGTGGCTATTTCCTGATGTTTGGCATTTCAAGTAATTATCTGACTTCCAAGCATGGATTTCTTTTTTAAGTATGTCTATGGTCTAGACCTCTCCAAGGTACTGAAGAGCAATGGTGTACCTCTGGAGACTAAGGTGCATCCGATACAGGCCATGGTCTTTGCTATCACTTGTTATGCATCAGAGAGTTGGACAATGATCAAGGAGGATAGAAGAATTGATGCCTTTGAGCTGTGGAGATGGAGAAGAGTATTGAGGGTACCATGGACTGCTAGGAAAACAAACAGATTCAACCTGGAAAGGGTTAAACCGGGTGGCTCCTTGGAGGCAAGGATTCTGAGGCTTCATCTAACATATTTTGGACATGTTGTAAGGAGAGACCGGTCCTTGGAGAAGGGCATCATGCTTGGGAGGGTGGAGGGACAGCACAGGAGGGGAAGGCCCTCTATGAGGTAGATTGATTGACTGGGGTAGTCGGCATGGGAGTGTCAGAGACAATGCGATTGGCACAGGACAGAGCAGAGTTTAGGGCTATTGTACATAGGGTAGCTATGAGTCCCAAGCAACTCAACAGCACATAACAACAACAACATGGTATTTAGAATCTCACACTTCAGATGCTCTTTAGAGACAAGAATGGTAAAACTCTTCTCTTGTATACTGTTGGCATATTGTCAGGAGGCTACTTGCCTCCATGCTCCATGGAAAATGACATTAAATTTGGGAAAACAGAGGGGCATCTAAAGAGAGGGAGACCCTCAAGTGACATAGCGACAGCAATATGGGCTTGAGCATAGTAGAGATTGTCAGTATGGTTCAAGGTAGGACAGAGTTTCAATCTATTGTTCATAGGGTCACTATAAGTCTTGGTCAAGACATAACCTAGCACCTAATATCTAAATTATAACAGTTAATTATAGATATTAATTATGTAAGTAGTTTTCCAAGTGTTGTATATGTAAAAAATCTTTTAATACCCAAAGGATAAAAATTGCCTTCTAATTCCTCTGTATTTTTTTTTTAACATGGCTTAGTTCTGGTCAAGTATGAATACGGCACAGGATAGGACAGGGCTCAGATCTGTTGTTCATAGGTTTGCTACGAGTCATACTCTACTCCATGGCACCTAACAAGAAGTAACAGTTGCTGTCTACTTGATAAGACCTGTTGACTCCATTCTAGTAATTTATGAGGTACTTGGCAAGGGAATTATTTCAAATATAGAATCTGAGTTAGCAGACCCGGTTGCAAAACGTTGCTCTTGGATTACTAGCTATGACCATAGACAAGTTGTATAATCAAGCAAATGATTACACTTTACTTCTTTGAATCATGTGTAAAACAGGTATTCTTTCCAGGTAATAGAAGATTGTTGCTGTTATGTGCTGTTGAGTTAGAACTGACTCATAGCTGACTCTTCAGTGAGTTTTCAAAGGCAGAAAATTGCACAGAAGGAGATTGCCCAGCCTTTTCCAGCAGAACAGCTGGTGGATTCAAACAGGATGCCTTTGGGATTGCAGCACAGATTCTTACCACTAGGCCACTAAAGCACCCTTATAATAATTGAAGATAAAGTGAAATTATTTGATAAAATACTTGGTGAACTGGGAAATTGTCTATAAACACAGTACCGTCTATTATTTGAAGTTTTGTTAGTTTACATTTTTATTTTGTTCATTCTCTCTTTTCTTGCATCAGGGCTACCAGTAGGTAGACAAGAGCTTAGAGGAGGAGTCAGGGAAAAGTAGGCCAGATGGAGTTAGCTCCATGTATAAGGTATGCTGCTAGATAGAACGGCTGGGGATAGAACACTTATGCCCTTCCCTGAAGACAGTTTGAAAGTGCTAAGAATACATCACAGTATTATCCCCCAAAATATAGATGGACTAACTTCCTTATTCCATTTATTAAAAAGTTTTTAATTTTTACTTTCATGAAAACAATAGTACGAAATAACTCTACCAAAAAACACACAAAGGAACGAATTCAAGATAGTTTAAGAATGGCAAGGAAAAGGGTGCTGGGGGAATATACCCTACAGCACTTATTTTGCCTCTTTTGATGTAAGAAAATTGCCGAAAACAAGAGACATGAAAATACAGTAAGTTATTATTGCTACATTCTATGAGTGAAAACTGAAGGGTGTGGTGGTCAGCTCTATGCAAAGGCCAGTGAGGTAAACACAGAGGAGATGTGGGCATGGGCATGGGGCTAAGTATATACAGTCTTCTTAGAAACTATGAACGCTAATGATTAAAAAGAGATTCAAGAAGAACAATTAGGGGCGACATCATTTTCCACTGGTGTGGATTCCTGCTCTGGAGGAGGTTCTGGGAAGTTTATTTCTGCTCCTTCCGCTGCTGCTGCTGCTTCTTCTTCTTCTAGAACTGGAATGATTTCAACGTCTTCCTCATTCTTTGGTTGGGAAGAGACTACGGTTAACTCCACCACTTGTTCTTTTATTTCAATTTTTTGCTCTTTTTTCCCCTCCGCTGATAGAAGAACCACATTCTAGAAGACAAAATAAAGGGATGTATTTTTGACCTTTTATCATTGGCTTTAGTCTCAACAATCTCTACAAGTATTTACCGAGTCCCATTGAGTAAATCGTCAAGACCAACGTGTATCTGCTACTCTGTCTAGACAGATCGAGTAGCTTTGGATGAAAGAATATTCCAATATTAGAGGAATTAAGGTTTTAGTGCTGGTTGACTTTTGGCAGACCTAACTCTGGAAAAGTAACTTTCTCTCTTCTGCATAATGCAAGTTTGTGATGATTTATGAATTCTAAACCCTACATTCTGTGATTCTAAAACAGTTGATGTATCTCAGAGACATCTGTATCCTCCAAGAGTGGGGTCTTTTGACTCAGTTATTTTTAGAAAAGGTATGAGGTGGGGTGGGTTGGGGGTGGGAAAAGGAAAAGAAAGAAGTATTTAGAAATGAAGTCAAAGAATAAAAAACTTTTAACTTAAAAAATTAAGTAAGGAATTGTGAAATCAAGATGAAAGCATAAAGTCAAATGGAATAAGAGCTTTGTAGTGTGCAAATAGAAGAGTCTGTCAATTTGCCCTTCTGTGACAACTTAGATCTTGCTGTGACACTCAGAGAGCTATGCCTTTGGTGTTTCAAATACTAGCTGAGTGATGCATAGTGGACAGATTTCAGTGGACCTGACAGACTAAGACAGATGACAAAGCAGGACCTGGTGACCTCCTTCTGAATAAATTGGCCAGTGAAACCTTATGAGTAGAAGTAGACCACTGTCTAATATAGGGAACTCTGGTGGCCGAGGGGCAAGAAGCTGCACTGTAATCCCAAAGGCACACAGTTTGAATATTCCTGCTGCTCTGTGGAAGAAGGATGGACAATCGCTTCCTGTGTGATTTTTCTGCCTCGGAAAACCCACTGGAGGGTCAGCTATGAGTCAGTTTTGACTCGATGACACTCAACAATTGTCTGACACAGTGCTGGAAAATGGACCCTCTCAGTTGGAAGGCATCCAGAGTATGACCAGGGGACGCAGTGGCAGCAATACTGAGTGCAAAGGTAATTGACAGCTGTGAGGAAGGCACATCACTGGACAGTGGGTTTTTCTGTTATACCTAGGGTTGTTCTGAGTCAGAACTGACCTGAGGGTCCCTAACAACAACAACAACAACAACAAATTGCACAGGTCATGGAATTGCATCTTCTGTCTAATCTTTAGGCTTATTTCAAATGTGAAGACCTTGTTCTCATTATTCCTGGTATTTTCTGCTTTCCTGAAATATACCAAGACGATTTTTCATGAAGCCCCCTTCTCTCAAAGTCTCAGTAGAAGGCATTCTCCATTAAAAAATAAAAGGAGAGGCTTCGTGGAGGTGGTACGCCCCGAGGGAGTGGTCACACTTACAGCTCTGGGCTTGGAGCACAGTTGCCTCCAGTCGTTCTCAGCAGTGCCAGCTGCCACGAGTTTCTGGAAGAAGGAGAAGATCAACATCACAGCGAAAATGCCCTAGAACAGAGAAGAGAATGGGGGTGAAAATGTGTCAGTGACGCAGATCACATACAACTGATGCTCAAGGAACAGACTGCTGCTGAATAAAATGCGATGGTTTAAGGGCCGATTCGTTAGGTGAATGTAGTTTGGAGAAATGCTGTTATGAAAGACTGGAAAAATCAGTTGCCATCAATTTAGACTCAAGCCAACCCCATGTGTGTTAGGGTTGAACTGTACTCCAGAGAGTTTTCAGAGGTTGATGTTTTCAGGAATAAATAACCAGGACTTTTCTTCCAAGGCACCTATGTGTGGACTTGAACCTCCAAATTTCAGTTAGCACCAGACTGTTTAACTGGTTACAGTATGCAAAGCCAGCATCTTTCTTAGAACCCTATCTCTTAGCACAATATCTGGCGCACATCAGAGGATTAATTAATATATGTTGCAGGGATGTTGGTGCGTTGGAATTAATGAGACTGGCTCAGGACAGGGAAGGGTTCAGAGCTGCAGTACATAGGGTCGCTATACATCGCAGGCCACTCAATGGCACATAACAACAATAACATACTATGACAGGTTTGGAAGCAGGAGTGGCATCCACTTCCTAAATAACATGCCTCTGGAAACTCAACAAACTTCGATAAATGTCAAGAGTTGTAGAGGGGTTTCAGGCTTTTTGTTCATAGGGTTGCTATGAGTTGTGCTTGACTCGAAGGCAATCAACAACCACCACCACCACAGGGATAATAAATTGGAGAATCAATTTTATACAGACTGTTGTTGTACTGTTGAGTGGGAACTGACCCATAGCTGACCCTCCAGTAGGTTTACAGAGGCAGTAAATCACACAGGAGAATGTCCATCTTTCTCTCACAGGGCGGCCAGTGGATTTGAACCACTCAGCTTTTCACTGTCAGCATGTTTCCTTACCACTAAGCTACCAGAGTTTCCTTAGTACAGTTTTCTGTTGTTGTTGTGTACCATAGAGTAGGAACTGATCCATAGCTGACCCTCTGGTGGGTTTTCAGAGGCAGTAAATTACATGGGAGGAGATTGCCCATTTTTCTCTCGCAGAACAGGGTCTCGCTGGGAACTGTGTGCCTTCCGGATTGCAGCACAGCTTCATGCCACTAGGCCACCAGAGTAAGTCCCAATTAAGTTGTGTCTATCTTCCTTTTACTTAAAATTTTTTTTTAAAAAAAATATATTGTGTCTAGCTTTAGGTGCTAGGGTATTATGTCATGGGAATCTCTCTACTCTTGGAAGCTAAACATTTCCCCCAACTCGAACCCCTAAGTGGAAAATTCATGAAGCCAAGAGGGGCCAATTCTTGGAGAAGAACATCATGCTTGGAAGGGTGGAGAGGCAGTGCAGAAGAGGAAGACCCCAGATGAGATGGACTGATACAAGTAACTAGGGCAATGGGGATACGTATATGAGAGTCAGTGAGACTGGCTCAGGACAGGGCAGGCTTCAGAGCTGCTGTACATAGGGTTGCTATGAGTCACAGGCAACTTGACAGCACATAATAGCAACAACAATAAAGATATTTTTATTTTTCCACTCCAGTTAACCCATGACAATATTACTAACACCATTACAATATTAATGATAAGCATTCTTATAGTACTTTATATGACCAACACACTGTTCTAGGTACTTTGAATATTTTAACTCCTTTATCCCTCAAATTGGCCTTGTAAGTTCAATTAACATGCCAGTTTTATAATTGAAGGCCACATAGTAAGTTGTCGATCCAGATAGTCTGGATTTAGAGCTGTTTGTCATAACAAATCCCAAATCCATTTCTTCTGTGGAAAGCAGCCCAGTTTCCCACTTACCAAGAACATGGATCGCACGCTGTAACAATACTGCGTCGATACAGGGTTTCTCTCAATGGTCTGAGCTTGTTCACAGTTGTATATGTTAATATTTGGTGCAGCAGCTTTAATAAAATACAAACTGTCCATTTTAAAAAAATGAGAGAGTGTAATATTAAATATGTCCATGATCAAAAGAATTATCCCAGCAATGGCGGCAAAGAGGCCCAATGAGTTCATTATCATTTTTCCTTTGATCTAAAATAGAGACACAAAGATTTGTTTATTGAGTTTGATTTCCATTTGAAAACATATGCTAGGAAGGAGTTTCAGATGCCATTTCTGTGTCCCATAAAAGTATGACTCCAAAAATCACACATGGTTTGTCTCTCAGAAGCTTATTCTTATTTTTCTTTCATTCCTTTTTTTAAATAATAAAGAGCACTATTTTTTAATGAATATCATGCCTTGGCCTTTCTTTACCCCCATCCTGCTTTCTCTTTCATCTATATGGGTGCTTCTGAAGTCTCTGCTTGCTTTTCTGTTATTTTACCCCTTTTATCTTCTCATTTTATACCACCACCACTCATTGAGTAAAAGTTCTAGATTGTTGGTGTTAGGCACCATCAGGTCAACCATGACCCACAGCAACCCTATGAATAATCAGAAACATGCCATCCTCATGGTCCCTGACATTGTTGTAGTCCCTAAGTCTAACCATTTCCTTGAAGGTCTTTGCCTCTTTTGTTTACCCCTGGAAGAGTGATAATCCTTAATTCTTTTATCTTGGATCATTATACTTCCCTTCAAAGTCATACCACCATCCTATTAGGCATTTACTAGATATCTGTGAATAAATGAAGATAATTGGTGTCCAGATTCTTTTCTAGCTGAATAAGAATATAGGAGGAGAGGAAAGAGAGATGGAATTGTGGGGATAGACAGGGAATGAACAAACTGATCTTTGAGATCTCTATCATCAGCTGGAAGTAATCAACCACCACCACCACCAAATGCTATTCTTTACATAGGTTTCAATCTGCTTCAGTCAAGCATCTTTCAAAACATTATTCATCTGCTATCTCTGGGGAGCAGAGATAAGAAAATGTGATGTGTGCTTTATCTTGTAGAGCTGATAAAAGCTGGAACTGGATATACACACAGAAGGATTATAGTAATTTATGATCTCTGGTGATTATCTTAGGACATACATACTTTCTCCTGACTTTATGACTTACAGATAGCAAATCTGACTGTATTTGGCAAACAGAATAATTTCATCTTCACAAACGTTTTTCCCCAAATCTGAGTTTGCTAGGCCAACCACAGAGAGAAGTATCTCAATCTAGGCAATCCCTCACATTGGAAGTAACTAACTTCCTCTAATAGCATAGAATGTTTAAGAGACTGTGGAGGGAGAATTGTCTTCAAAGTGTACTGGGAGTCCAACCACAAATGAACGGATTGAGAAATTATGGTACATTCACACAATGGAATACCATGCAGCACGCAGGAGCAATAACTTTGTAAATTATTACCTAACTTGGGAGGGACTGGAGAGCATTATGCTGAGTGAACTAACTCAGTCCCACAAGGATAAATAGTGTATAAAACCATTATTATAGAATGAGTATAAGGATCCAGGAGGGGTGGGAGAGGCTGGAAGCAGAGGGATGTGGATGTGCAGGGGGAAGGGGTGATTAATCATTGGGTTGTACAATTTGATGGGTGGAGGGTGAGGGAAATGGAAAGAATTTGTTTAAATTTGTGTTTGAATTTTGTAAATAAACTAGTGGAAAAATGAAAAAAATTAAAAAAAATTGTACTTGGGAGGAAAATTGCTTTTAAACTTCTGACCCAAAAGGTATAAAATTGGATCTCTGCGTAACAGCCTATTTCTGAGTGAAACCACACTGTGTAGCTTTTTACAGCCTCTGAAATATTCTCAAATATATGACTCTTTCATCTGAAGTCACTCTCATATGGGAGCCAGGACTTCTACTTTACATGTGAATATTTAAAGGCACAGAGAAAACCTACTCAAGGTTACACATAAGCATTAACATAGAACATGAATCAAGTACAGTACTGATTAGATAATTGCCGTAAGTGGTGGTCAGGGACAGAAGGCACCAATTAAAAGAAGTGTCTATTATTCTTACATAGCATTTAACATTCATAAGATATAAACATCTTCTCCATAGATCTTTCCAAATGTTTTCATGAATAAAATCACAACAGGATTGTGGAGGATCCTATGCTTTTTTAGGACCAAGAGGGACTCATTGTTTTTATGATCCCAAGGTTCCCTTGTCTCCAGTTGAGAAAATACACATTTCCCCATTGTATGGGAAGGACATACGGTTACTTGCCAAAGTATCCCTGGCAGTTTTCTCTGCTGCTACCAGAAGTGATCCGGAAATGATGAACTGCAGAGAGAGAGAGGGTGGGTGGGTGGAGAAGGAGGTGGGAAGAAGGGGAAAGAGGCAGAGGGGGAGATAAATGTTGAACATGAGAGTTGCTTGTGAAAGAACCACCCACATTTTATTTTCATTAAAAATCCACCCACTTTTTGACTGGAACCATCATTTTTTCATCTAGGTGCGCCTGATACAGGCCATGGTTTTTGCAATCACTTGTTATGCATCAGAGAGTTGGACAATGACTAGGGAGGATAGAAGGAGAATTGACGCCTTTGAGCTGTGGTGCTGGAGAAGAGTATTGAATGTACCACGGACTGCCAAGAACACAGATTCATCCTAGAGAGGGTTAAACCAGGCTGCTCCTTGGAGGCAAGGATTCTGGGGCTTCGCCTGACATACTTTGGACATGTTGTAAGGAGAGACAGGTCTTTAGAGAGGGACATCATGCTGGGTAGAGTAGAGGGACAGCGCAGGAGGGGAAGACGCTCTATGAGGTGGATGGATTCAGTGACTGGGGTAATCGGGATGGGTGTGTCAGAGGCAATGCGATTGGCACAGGATAGAGCACGGTTTAGGGCTGTTGTACATAGGGTCGCTATGAGTCGCAAACGACTCGACGGCACATAACAACAACAACAACAACATATTCAATCCAACTCTTTGGTGAACCTTCTAAGGGCTTTGTGACTGGGAATATTACAAGACTAGAGGAGAAACAGAACTCACATTTTCATTTCAGTTAATGCATTGTGAATTCGAAAGAATGGTATGGGTTTTTGTTGGGTTATTTTGTTTGTTTTTAGTCTATAGAATGGCTTTTTTGGATTCATGATTATTTAAAGCACTTTGAAGCTGATGAAGAATTACTCAATGTAGAATGGCATCCTTGGCCTGAATCTCATAGGCATGTCAATAAAATGATGACTGCTACAGGAAGTAAAGCTTATCTTTTATCTTTCTTTTCTAATGAATGGTCTGGAGGAAACTTTTGCTCAATCTCATCTCCCCTTGTTTGGAAAATTTTACTCCTAGATCCACTTTGATGTGACAACTATGAAAATGTCACAGTGAAAGGCGCTCACCACCCTACATCACACCAAGCCAGGACTACCAGCTTTGAAAACGGTATACAAAACAGATAAAGGAGTGTTGCTTTGCTCATAAGAAAAAGGAGATTTCTTTGGAATGGGACACATTTCACCAAGTGCCATGGTGATGAAACAGATGATAGGGGTGAAAGAACAAGTGAGAGACCAGCGTGTTCCTGCTCCTTCTTGCTTCCAAGCTACACTATACCAATCAGTCAAAATGCCCAGCTCCCTGTCCCAGACTGGGTTTGGAGAGTCCTGTATTGAAAACGTCCTTTTCTGGGTAGATCCATTCAGGTTATGGTCCCCAAAATTGACATGAAGCATACCCCTGACTCTGAATCAGAGGATTCACACTCGTTACAGTCAATCTTTCCCCCCAACTAAATTATTTTAATCTGATAGTTTTTGTCCTACCCATACACTTCCCTTATAACAGAAACAATCTGAAACATGTCTGTGGGGTCTTTTGGATGTTTTGCATGCGTCGCTCCTCAGATGGTTGTTATTTTCTACTCACCAGAGTGCCTCCCCAGAGAGGGTACCAGACAGCCATACAGATAGGTGAATAGATCCCAACGGGGATCATCAAGAGACCCCCCAGGGCAAAGTGGATGAGCCCATTCATGATCTGGATAGCCTGAGGAGAGAACAGAGAGCAGATGATGAAATGATATCATCCATTTCTAAGGCAAGGCAACAATAGGTGTCCTGGCTACTGACTTGAGTTACCGTTAAAATGTCTGATGGAAGCTGTGAAAGTATAAATATATTGGTCTTTTATGACTCAGGCCAGCTTTCTCCATCAGCCTGGAGGTTCCCAGAGGACAGATATCTCTGGGATGCTGGACCAAACAGGGGTAGGAGAATACCAAGTACACAAGGCTCAGTACTAAAAGGACATAACATCGACCTGAGGTGATCCAGCTGATTGCATCCATGGCCTATCCCAGCCAAAGTCCACCGTGTCAGACACAGAAAGTACCTGTGGGTGCAGTGAATCTCTTCAAGTGGGGATGAATTCTGTGCCTTGCCTACGACATCCATGTCATCAAGCTGGAGAATTTCTAGGCTATGGGAAAGAAAGCCATTTACTTACCCCAAAAGTCTTCGACTCTCTGATGAAGAAGTGTTGTGTGGGGCCTGTCAGTGAAGATATCTTCCAGGGAATTGTTTTCTGAGTGGGATACATGCCAAGAGGGCGCTGCATAGGCTCTGCTGGAAAAGTTCCACTCACTGAATTTCTGGGCGTTGTCATTTCACTCTTAAAATTTTCAAAAAGAAAACACATGAGAAGAGACAAGGTTTTTTTTTTTCTTCCCCTAATCCTTGATGTCATTTCACAGATGTGAATGTTTATCTTTGAGTATTACTGAACGGTCTTGCCTCCATGATGTGATTAAGCCTTCTTCCTAGTGGCCTGGAATCTGAGGCGAGGTCTACTGCTGAGTTCTGGAGGGGCCAGTCAGTCAAGGGCAGTCAGTCCCAGCGTGTTTTGTAGCAAACACTATGTTCATATTCCTTATGCCCTTGTTGCCTCTCTTCTCAGAATGCTTTCCTTAAGCTTTAATATCAGAAAAAATGTATTTTTGTATTGACATTTTCTTGATACCAAGAGTGGTGAGCATTGCCATGGTTTCAAGAGAGCTAATAGTCCGTTCTTCTGATGTACCATAGAGTGTCTTGGAACGACCAACCTTTTGGTTAATGTTGTTGTTGTTAGGTACTGTCGAGTCGAGCACGACTCATAGTGACCCTGTGAATGAAAGATAAAACCCTGTTCTATCCTGCACCATGCTCACACTTCTGACACACAAGAGCCCATTAATAAAACAATGAAATAATTTTTCTTTTACTTTTCCAAGAGGATAGTGT
>NW_006400018.1:2838866-2840125 GCF_000299155.1 Elephantulus edwardii
GTCCTTGGAGAAGGACATCATCATGCTTGGGAGGGTGGAGGGCAGGCACAGGAGGGGAAGGCCCTCTAGAAGATGGATCGATTCGGTGACTGGGGTAATAGGGATGAGTGTGTTGGAGACACTGAGATTGGCACAGGAGAGAACAGAGTTTAGGGCTGTTGTACATAGGATCCCTGTGAGTCACAAGCGACTCGATGGCACTTAGCAACAACAACAACAACATTGTTTACAGAGATTTCACATGTCATCTCCTCTGTGTCTCTGAGAGTAGACCAGAAACAAAGCATTGCTCTTTTGTAGACAGAGAAACATGGATACCATAAAATTAAGCAACTTGTTCAAAGAGATGTGATTATTACAGATTTGAAATGAAGACTCAGTTTACTTAGGGATGCCCTTTCCAGGTCTACCAGACTGCTTCCTTCCATGTGGGGTTCAGAAATCCAGGCTTGGCCTTATGATCTCTTTCATTCAACTATAAGAGTGGTTTGGGTGGTTATCAAGCAATTGAAGACAGTTATTTGTCCATGGCAGGGGCTGGAAGGGAGAGAGTAGGCTTTGGCTGTGCATGTCTCCCCTGGTTTTGCCCCAGCCCCAGATTAGCAGCTATCATATGATTCTGTGCATTTGCTTTCTGCAACAAACCACCCCACAAGACAACAAACACAAAGAAATACATTCCCACAGTTCACTGAAGAGTTTTGAAGATAACTCTTGTCACCAGGCAGAATTTTTCATGCTTGTCAGACCTCAGGAACAACGCTGGTCACTTGATCAAAGAGGGAACTACAGGCTAGGGACGATGTAAGATCTCACAATTCATGACAAAGTCAAGCCAGGAGGCAGGTAGCACAGCTTTGAGGTTGATGCTATTAATACCACACCACAGTCTAGAGCAGGTAATTGCACTTGTTTATTGAGCATCTTCTACGTGCCAGGATTATGACCTACACTTCTCTGAATGGCTTCCTTAGTGGGAAAATTGTCTCCCTTTCACAGATGTGGAATGGAGGGTTTGAGAGAATAGTTTATTTTCCCAAGATCTCATAGCAAGTTGTGGAATGAGTGAGGAGACACCACACTTCTTAACTGAGGGACCATTTCTATGAGGACAACTTAAAAAATGAGGTCACCTCTTATTTGGATGATATTTGGATAAGTATTATTTTTATAGAGTACTTTAGTTGTTGTTGTTGTTATGTGCCATCGAGTCATTTCCGACTCATAGCGACCCTATGCACAACAGCTCTAAACCCTGC
>NW_006400018.1:2840900-2843713 GCF_000299155.1 Elephantulus edwardii
GGTCCTTGGAGAGGGACATCATGCTTGGGAGGGTGGAGGGACAGTGCAGGAGGGGAAGACCCTCTATGAGATGGATTGATTCTGTGACTGGGGTAATCAGGATGGGTGTGTCAGAGGCAGTGCAGTTGGCGCAGGACAGAGCAGGGTTTAGGGCTGTTGTGCATAGGGTGGCTATGAGTCGCAAACGACTCGACGGCACATAACAACAACAACATTGTTTTTATATCTCTGTATTTGTCATCAACTTGTTTTTGCTTGTGCAAGATAGGCTTTAACGTAAGCAAGATCTACAATGGTGATGGCAGGCTGGAAGTCCACGGATTATGACTGTGTTCTTCCCCAAATCTCTAAGCCAAATTCACATGTAAAGTGAAACAGGTTTTGTTTCTATGTCAGGTAAATATTTGTCTTAGTACATAGGGTTCCTGTCTATGTGTAAAAATGTTAAAGAAGCACTTCTAGATGCACTAAAACATTTTTTTACTGCAATATTACATTAATAGCAGTGGTATTTTTTACACTTTTATTCTTTTTATTTTATTATCTTTGACCATATCCCCGTTCACATTGTTTTATACGATCGTTCTCATACATCATGCCTCATAAAATTAATCACTATCGACCTATGCCCACCATTACCTTGTCTTTTTAAATCCTCACATGATCACTTCTAATTTATTCACTCTTCCCTCCGCCCACCAAGCTCTAAGACTGTGATTTCCTCCCCTCCCCTACCTCTGCCTCCCTGCCTGCTCCCTTCTCTCTTTGGACTTTTAAACACATCTTACTAGTTATCCTTCTTGGTTGGGTCCCCCCCCTCTTTTTTTATTGCTTACAAAGTTTATATACATTGTGTTTCACACAATGTGTTTCTTCCTTCACATTGTGTTTCGTACAATCATTCTCATGCATTATGTTTTATAATATTAATCACCATTGGACCTTGCCCATCGTTACCCTGTCTTTTCACATGGTCCTTCTCATTTACTTCTCCCCTCCCTCCACCCACCAAACTGTGCAAACTTGTGGTTTCACCCCTATGCATTCTCAGCTCCCCCTTCCTTGAGTTTCCATGCACATCTTACTAGTTATCCTTCTATATTTATAATGGCCTTGCGCAGTATTTGTCTTCATGAGACTTCATTAGTTCACTCAGCATAAATGCTCTCCAGCCTCTCCAAGATTATGTAGTATTTTTTTAAAAGTGTTGCTTCTGAGTGCTACGTAGTATTTCATTGTGTGAATGTACCACAATTTCTCTCTCTTATCTGTGGTTGGATATTTGGGCAGTTTCTATGTTCTTGTAATGGTGAATAATGCTGCTATGAACATTGGTGTACAAATCTCTGTGTCTCACTTTTATGCAGTATTTGTCCTTACGGGACTGAGTTACTTCACTCAGCATGATGCTGTTGTTGTTTTTGTTGTTAGGCACTGTCGAGTTGGATATGATTCATAGTGATCCTATGAAAAACAGGTCTGAACCTTATTCCATTCTGTGCCATCTTCATACTTCTTGACACATTAAAGACCATTGTGACAGTCACTATGTCAATCTACATGGTCAAGGGTCTTCCTCTCTTTCAGCGACCCTCCACCTTTCTGAGAATCATGTCCTTCTCCAAGGAATAGCCCCTTCTAGCAACATGCTTGAAGTATGTGAGACAAAGCTTCACCATCTTTGTCTCGGAAGAGCACTCTGGCTGCACTCTCTCCAAGACATATTTGTTTGTTCTTTTGACAGTGTATGGAATGTTCAGCACTCTTCTTCAACACCACAGCTCAAAGGCATCAATTCCTCTGTTGTCCTTGTTCATTGTTCAGCTCTCAGATGCATAGCAAGTGATCGGAAAGACCATGGCCTGAATCAGACACACTTTAGCCCTCAAACGGGCATTATTACCCTCAATAATTTAGAGAGACCCTAACTGTAGACTTTCCTAGTGCAGTATGTCTTCTGATTCTCTGATTGATGGAATTGAGGGTGTTAACTGTGGATCCTGTTTGAATTCCTGTTTGTAGTTTTCCCATGTTACATAGTATTGATGTTTTGATGCATGTGGTAAAGTAAACGGACTTGTTAGTGTGAATCACTGTATGCACATGAACTAATTAACATAGACTTCATAAATGTGGAAGGTGGGGATGTGGCAGGGTCATTTTGTAATTAAAGTTTTGCACATGAGTTAAATGTTAATTAACCTGGGGACTCCTGTAATGCTCTTTGAAGGAAAAGGTTTTCTATTTGTTAAAATGGTTAAAATGTCAGGTAAATATTTGTTTTACAATGTTTTAAATGTCAGGTAAATATTTGTTTTACTATGGCAGTTATGTTTCTACAGAGCCTTCAACACATGTTACTGTGAAATATTAGTCTGTAAACACAAATGTGAAGGAGATCTGCACTGTACTACCACCCCAAAGGCCCACAGTTCTAATCCACCAGGTGCTTTGCAGTACACAGAAGGACACTCTCCTTCCATGCAGTTTATTTGCCTCTGAAAACCCACTAGAAAGGAAGCTATGAGTCAGGTCTGACTTGATAGTACACAACAACAAACACAAATACGATTACTTCACTGTTGTTGTTGTTGTTATGTGCCGTCGAGTTGTTTGCGACTCATAGCCACCCTTTGCACAACAGCCCTAAACCCTGCTCTATGCTGCACCAACGGCACTGCCTCTGACACACCCATCCCGATTACCCCAGTCACAGAATCAATCCATCTCATAGAGGGTCTTCCCCTCCTGTGCTGTCCCTCCACCCTCCCAAGCATGATGTCCCTCTCCAAGGACCCATCTCTCCTAGCAAC
>NW_006400018.1:2846348-2861952 GCF_000299155.1 Elephantulus edwardii
TCTGCGTGTGTTCTTTTGTGCATAGGGTTTTCAGAGGCCTGCTATTTCAGAAGTGGGTGGCCAATCCTTCTTCCTAGTCTGTCTTAATCTGAATGTTACTTTATTTTTTATGTAAATATTCTCATTTAGTGTTATAGTAGCATATTGCATAGTTTAAAGAAATATCATTCCATGGGAACATGTGAAACTAGCCCACATATACCTAAGAACATTGGAGATTCCTGAAGACTTGCTTTACTTATTTATTCGTGAATATTTATACACAGTGATTTAAAGAGTGGTCATTACATGATAGGCTCAGAGACTAAGTAGTATATTAGGGCAGGTTACTGCCCCTCTTGATTAAAGTATAATAGAATTTGAAATGTTCTTTTTTAGCTAGACTATATAAAGTCAGAACTGTGTATATTACATAGTGTCTTATTTCTCAAAGCAATTTCTGAAAATATTTTTTAACTGTTACCATTGCCTCAGTCTCCACCAATTGAAGACCTTGTAGCTTTAATGGGTGTTGGTTGGAATACATTGTTGTTGTTATGTGCTGTCAAATTGGAAATCACATGGAGTGAGACCACCCATCTTTCTCTATCAGGGAAGCTGGTGGATTTGAACTGGCTGCCTTTGGGCTGGCAGCACAGCTCCTTACCTCTAGACCACTGGTGCTCCATTGGATACTTTAGGGAGCTCTGGTGACCTAATGGGTAGGAAATTACACAGACAATCCAAACGTAGGCGGTTCAAACCCTCTAACTGCACTGAGGGAGAATAATGGGCAGCTTCTTCTCATGCAGAGTTCAGCCTCTGAAAACCCACTGGAGGATCAGCTAAGAGTTGGCTCTAACTGAAGGGCAGTGAGCGAGCTTGACAGTTTAGCGTCCTGCTCTCGGTCTTCACTTCCCCACCACCCACGCCCCTCTATGATTTGTGCTGGATCCACTCAGCCAGAACTGCTCGCTTCTGGTCAGGACTGTGCTGTGAAGCCAACCTTACCTCAGCTTGCCTTATTCTCTTTTCCCTGTCATGCGTGCTGAAGAAGCTCGAGACCCTTTCATTCCAGTTCATGTACGAATCCCTGCCAACTCCTGCTAGGTGTACCCCCTGCAACATATCTCACATGCAGTTTTTGAAATCTATTTCAGTGCCACCCCCATGAGTTCGGTTTTCATTTCCTGTTTTTCTTTGGTACAAAAATCTTTTTCAGCCTCCCTTTCTCTGTCTTTTCTTACCCATCCTGCCCAAGGTTTCGACATCAAATTCCCGAAATCACTGCATCCTCATATTCTTCTTAAGCTTCAGCTCTTTTCCTGACCACCTACTGCCTTCCAGAAACCTCTATCAACTCAACCAAACTTTCTCAGCTCTCCTTTCCTATACCCTCAACAGCTCCTGCTCAAGCCCGGCCTCCTGCCTTCCGCTCTGGGTCCCCCTGAACTTAAAAACGCGTCTCCCTCCTCCTCCATCACTGCCAGCCACACTCCCAGGAACACATCCTCGGCGCTAAGGCCCCCAGAGCCTGGTCCTGCTCTCCTCACCTGACGGGGGAGGGTTTCTCCTCCCACGCTCTTTTTGCCGGCCTGATCACCAGCTGTCTTCTTCCTACTGTTATTTCATTAAGTTCTCTCAGAACAAAATGGAACACCAACAAAAAAGTAAAAACAAAACTCAAACTCATCGCTGTTGAGATGGAACTGACTGACTCATAATGGACCCTCCCGCGGGTCTTCAGAGGATGTCAATTGCATCATCACAGGAGATGACCCATCTTTCTCTCACAGAGTAGCGACTGGATCCCGCTGCCAGCGAGGAGCTTCCCTTGGTTTAGTAGCAAAGCCTTTGCAGACCGGGTTACCAGTTGTTGTTATGTGCTGTTGTGTCAGGAGCGACTCATAGCTGAGGCTCCAGCTGGTTTTCAGTTGCTGAAATTGCACAGCTTGGGCATCTCGCTCCCACAGAGTGGTTGGTGGATGTGGAAGCCCCTGCCTTTGGTTTGGAAGCGCAATTCCTTACTGCTAAGCCCCCCAGAGCAGCTTACAATTCTTCTTTTTAATTATTATTATTAATCTTAATGAAAATTAACAGAGACTTTGGATTTCCATTCATTCATTGTTGCACTTATCTCCCTATCCACCCTTCTCCCCCTCCCAGTACACTCTTCTCTTTGAAAAGTAAAAGAAACATTCTTTCACTGTTTTACAATCCTTCCCCCCAGGTGCACTCCACTATGCAGCCTTCACTCTGGACTCCTGTAATGATAATACCTAATCACATATCCCTTTTAAACAGTTTTCTTCCCCATCTGTTTCAATGCAGTAAACATTATTGAACCCATCTTTCTCAGCCTCCCCCCAACCCCAAGGACAGTCCCGTTTCACAACAGTGGCACCATGCAGTATTTGTCCTTTTGTGACTGAGATATTTCACTCAGCATAATGTCCTCCAGGATCACCCATTTTGGATAATATTGCATGAATTCCTTGTTTTTCAATGCAGCATAGTATTCCATTGTGCGAATATACCACAGCTTCTCTAGCCATTCGTTTGTTGATGGGCACTTAGGTTGTTTCCAACTCTTTGCTATTGTGAACAAAGCTGCAATAAACATGGGTGTGCATATATCTGCTTGGATGTCAGTTGTGGTCTCTTCAGGGTATATTCCCAGTAGTGGAATTGCTGGGTCAAATGGTATCTCTATTTGCAACTTTTTGAGAAAGCGCCATACTGCTTTGCACAGGGGTTGCACCATTTTACACTTCCACCAACAGTGAATAAGGGTTCCAGTTTCTCCACAACCTCGCCAGCATTTGTTGCTTGCTGTTGTGTTAAATTTTGCTATTCTGACTGGGGTGAGATAATATCTCCCAGTTGTTTGAGCTTAAATTTCTTACAGGAATCTGCTCATGGAACTATGTCTTCCCTAATCATGAGCCGGTGAGCATTAATTTCGATATTAAAGTGGATGCTTCTTAGAGTGGGTTTGCAAATGCTCAGGTCACCAGAGGAAACTGGGTGTGTTTCACCTTGCCTGACAATAGTGAAACGAAGGCATTTTATGGGAACAGGAGAGTCTCTCCTTACATGTGGTTTTTGGAAACAATTGTGGTCTGGTTAACGTTCATCCGGGAGCCATGGTGGTATAGTGGTTAACCGATAGCTAACCCAGAGGTCGGAAGCTCACGCCCACCACATGCTCTGTGGGCCAAAGACATTGCAGCCTGCTTCCTTCCAGAAAGATCTGAAACCTTGGGACCCTGATGGATCAGTGCTACTCTGCCCTGTGGGGTTGCTAGCAGCTGTAAGGGGTCTATAAGACCATGAGTTTGGTTTCGTTTTGGATTGCAATGCGCATCTTGTCATCTTCAAATGAACTTCCTGTAAGTCCCCACTGTCCACTCAACCCTTCTCAGGTGGTATTAGGCAGGAGTTTATGCTCAGAGTGGTGTCCACTGACTCTCTCCAGAAGCTGTTAACCTGCAACCATTAGCAACACCTAGAGAGACTGTCAGAGGGAGACCTTTGGAGAAAAAGCCTTTCAAGAGGTTTCCTAGAGAAAAATTGGTGTTGTTAAGTGCCGTCAAGTCGTAGGTGACTCATAGCGACCCTATGAACGAAAGTCCTCAACACTTGTGTAACTTTCATCCTCTCTCCAGGTTCATAGGGTTTCCGGAGGCAAGCTATTTATGGAAGTGGATGCCACTCCTGCTTCCAAGCTTGTTTTAATCGGGGAGCCCCACCAAACACTGTCCACTGTGGGTAACCATTATAGTATTTGACACATCAGTGTCACAGTGTTTAGCATCACAGCAACGCCGAGTTATCTCTGTACAGCAAGTGGACAGACCAGGGCGATACAACCTAGAAGAATGCTTGTCCATACCCACTTAAAAACAGGCCTGAGGGCCACAGAGTAGAGGCAGCACCTTTGTCTTGGTAGCGTCACTTTCTGTCCAAACTGGTCTCTCTATGTTTTAATAGAGTTCTTTTTTAAAAAAATTGCAACATTTTTTATAGCATATTCTTCCCATTTAATTTTTTACCTATTTATTCATTGTTACACATTTTCCTCCCTGCCCACCCCATCCCACCCTCCCGTTCACTTTTCTCTTTGGAAAGAAAGGAAAAAAAAAATTGTTCATTCGCTGTGGTCATGACTGATCGCCTTCTTAGTGGGTACTGAGCAACCAGCAAACTTCAGAGTTTAATCTCCATGAATGCAGCCCTGAGGGTGCAGCAGTTCGAACCCCATTGTTTTGTAGAGAAAGACATGGAGGTCTGTCTCTCTAAAGGGTGCCCCCCTCGGAAAGGCTCTGGGGAAGTTTTACTCTGTTCTGGAGAGTTCCTATGAATTGAAATGTGACTCAGTGGCAATGGGTTTGCTTCTTTGCGATTAATCTTTATAAGCATTATCATTGCCCCAGACTGTAGGTAAGAAAACTAGGGTACATAGAGGAATTGTAGCCCAAAGTTATACAGCTTCCAAGTGGGAGAGCAGAGGTTTGAATCCAGCAGGTTAGAAAGCCATGCTTTAATCTAATGCTCGGCTGTGCTACCAAGGTAGAATGACTTGTCCAGCAGAATTCTTTAGGGGAAAGTTAAAGGAGTGGGCAGGTAATGAGCCCCTCAAATCAAGTAGTTATGTACCGTCAAGTCAGAAGTGACTCATAGCTGACCGTCCAGTGGATTCCCAGAGCCAGTAAAGCGTTCCCAGCGGAGACTGCCCATCTTTCTCCCATGGAGTTGCTGATGGATTTTAACTGCCTACCTTTGCATTGGTAATGCAATTCCTTACCTCTCAGCTACCAGAGCGCCCACAGGAAACTATCAGAAATCCTAACCAGAGACGTCTCAGGCTCCAACACTAAAGCATTGCCCCATCTATCACCTCCGGTTTGGATGTTCAAATAAAGCAAATGGATTCCTTACCTTGTCGCCAAGGGCCGGGAGCTCACAAGCTGATGTAGACAGCGCCAGGAGACTTGATTAGCCGCTGCCGGGTTCTCACATACAGGGAGAGAGACTGAGGGAGCTAGGCCGAGCTTGAAGCTGGGATAGCTGATGGCTAACAGGTGACGGAAATCAGTAGCTCTTGCCACTTTGGGCTTTGGCCCAATTATTTTGATTGAAGCCGCTCTTGTCAGGGTCGAAGTGAAACCACCAGGTTTCACTTCTTAAAAGAGCCCCCAGGGGACCGCCTGGTGCGTCTCATGCTACATTAAGTGGAATATTTTGCCGCCCCCACCCTGTATGCAGGTGTGGATGATGGGTCCCAAAGGACAGGAAGGACCCTAGAAATTCTCCAAAGATAGGCTGGTGGGACTGACGTTTACCTTTTTACATCCCTTTTCAGGGTGAGTAAATGGAGAAGAGGCATCCATGCAGATAGATGCAAGACTCTTTGAGTCCATACACTAGGGAGTATTGAGTGTAGGGTCTCCAAATAGTTATTTCATCAGAGGCTCAGGGCCGTAATTAAGTCAGCATTCGGCCGGCATAAAAGACAGAAATATACTGTTTCTGCTTTAACTTTAAAAGAGCCACCATTAAATCAATTCCAGCTCATAGCAATCCGTGTGTTTTGAGACGTGAACTACACTCCCCTGGGCTTCCCACTAGACCACCAGGCCTTTCTTCCTAGTCTTCTTAGCCTGGACGCTCTGCTGAATGCTGTTTAGCACCATTTTTGGTGGTTGTTATGTGCCATCGACCTGGACTTGACTCATAGTTGCAAATCCACCTACTGGGTTTTCAGAGACTCTAAATGTCATCTTTCTCCTGTGGAGCGGTTGGCAGATTAGAACCCGCTGCCTTTCACCTGGCAGAGCGCCACTTTACGACGAGACCACCAGAGCACCGTTTAGCAGCACAAAGTGCTAAACACCAGAGCTGTTTAGTATCAGACCACTGTGACAAATGAGTGATATCTGGGTATCAGGTACATCAGCCAGGAATCGAACCTAGGTTCTCTGCATGGAAGGTAAGAATTCTACCACGTACCTACACATTAGGAGGGTTTTGTGAGGTTTGCTGTGTAACTAGAACACGTAGCCCAGTGTCTGGAACATAGTTTTGCAGTGGCTCCGTAACCGCTAACTTTCATTGCTATTACTATTCTGGTTGTTATAATAAGGGGCTCTTGGTGTCGAAGATCTTTCCATATCCACATAAAACTTGTAGAACACAGTCCTCTGCCAATAAGCCGCTCTTTCTGCCCTGCAGTGGGGTAGGGGCCACTGGGTGGAGCCATTTGGAGAAATTGGCAGATTTTAGGAGCTAGAGGATGAAATGACCTGTGAGCAGGCCCCTGGGCTCTCGGTTCACATCTCTGTGGTGACAATACTCACACTGCCATTTATTAGTTGAGTGACCCACAAGACTAGCAAAGGAGATGCCACCAATATGGGAAGCCAAACTTAAAACTTTATATGAAAATCCTTGTTCAGGAATTGAAGGAATTGCAGATTTATAAGTTAGGATTTCTCTGTGGCAGATCCCAGAAAAGAACCTGTTTTTTTCCTGCAGACAGGAGACAGCTAGGATCCCCCTACAAAGTGTTACTTCCTGGGAAATAGTTCCTGAGCTAGATCATTAAGCTGACAATAGAGAAAAATAGAGCCTTCATTTACAAGGAATTCCTTTTGTTATTTGCTTCCCCAGATTATCAATAAATACACAGAGAAACATGAGTTGGGGTCTTCAGTCAAGAACTGCTGGCCCCCTGTTTTATGCTCTCTTCTCTATCTCATTCCTGGCTGTTTGGCTCATTATTAATAATTATAAAATTATTCCATTCTTTGGGACCCTCTGTCTGCAACATGCCAACACCACTCTGCGAATTAAGGAGTAGAGGATGAGGCCCTATGTTTGTCAGTCAGGTTATCCTTACCCACCCCCCACCCCCGCTCTCTCTTTTTAATCACTCCCTTTTGCTTCAAAGAGTTGTCAGCGTAGGCTCCTTTGGACTTTCTCTCCCTAGAAAAGGTCACTACTAAGTACCGCTATGACGCATCTTTATTTTGCTAGTGCTGTTTCTCGTCAACATTCCTCATCATCTCAACAGGCTCACTGACATGTCAAGAATGAGAAACACAGAGCAATTAAAAATTCAGTGACGGCGAAGATCGACAGTATGACCATTATTCCCTGTAACAGAAGAAGAAAAGTGAAGAGTCAGGATGCTGACATGGTCGAGCTTTTCCTGATTATGATGAGACGGCAATGGCCAGGTAAGATGGAAAGTTTCTCCACCTGGCATACCTGTCTCTGAGGAGATGGCTTGAGATATAGCATTTTTTTGAGATTATGTTTTTCTTTGGTTTATGCTTTTATTACATAAAATATCCACTGTGAGACTTCAACCATGGGTCTTAGTCTGCTTTTACTTTCCAGTAGCTAGTCAATATTGGGAAAGTCTGCAATCAGAGACCTCTCCAGAGTACTGAAGAGCAACAGTGTCTTTCTGGAGACTAAGGTGGGCCTGATTCAGGCCATAGTCTTCACAATTACTTGCTAAATGTCAGAAAGCTGGACAATGAATAGGTATGATAGAAAGAGAATTGATGCCTTTAAGCTGTGGTGCTGGAGAAGAGTAGTGAATATACCATGGACTACTGGGAGAACAGACAGGTTCATCCTAGAGAAGATGAAACCAGGCTGCTCTTTGGAGGCAAGGACGCTGAAGTTTCATCTGACATACTTTGGACATGTTGCAAGGAGGGACCCATCTTTGGAAAGGGATATCATGCTTGGGAGGGTGGAGGGACAGAGCAAGAGAGGAAGACCTTCAATGAGATGGATTGATTCAGTGACTGGGGTAAGGAGAGTAGGTATGTCAGAGTCAGCATGGCACAACATCGAGCAAGGTTCAGAGTTGTAGTTCATAGGGTTACTATGAGTTGCATGTGACTTGATGGCACATAACATGACAACAGTCTATATACGTTAATATGCATTATGAAAGTGTATATTCTGTTGTTGGTTATTCTGGATTAAATGTTTCTGTTAGTTCTAGTTTCTTACTTTTCATGGTACCATAAATATGAAAATGTACTCAATTTATCAAAGCCTAAAATGAACCAAACCTTTATTATCTCCTGAAGCAAAGCATATGAATTTAGTGGGCATTTTAATTCTATTTGTTCCTTTCTTACTAAATATTAGTGTTATCTGAGATGTTAAACTTTTATTGTTAAGCCCCATAAAAGGGACAGTGTTCCTTTAAAGATTTACAGCCTCTGAAAACAGAGGGGGAGTAGCCATGTGTTGAAACAGAGTTGATGGCAGTGAGTCGAAGATATCATTATAATGAATGCTTTTCACAAAAATATTCATACATATTTGTTAACATATTTATCACTTCCATGTTTTCTGTTCTTCATCGCACCTCAGTATGCTATCATTCCTTCCTATTTGAAATCATCTTTTATTATTCCTATAATCAAGATACAAAGGGGGAAAATGAAGTTTTAATGTTTTTTGAAATCTTTCATTTTAGTCCTTCTGTTTTCTTGAGCAATGATCGGTCAATGTTTCTAAATCACATTAAAGATATTATTCTGCCTGTACCAGTCAGATCTGATTTGACGGTACACTTACACAAAAATAATAAAATAAAATTTTAAAAAAAGATATTATTCTGTTATCTTCTGGTTTTAGATGTCATTTTTGACAAGTTAACGGTAAGATTAATTGCTTCTCTTTTTCCTGCTTATGATTTTTATCATCTTTATTTTACTTTGAATACTCTGGTTTCTCTTCAGGTTGTATAATTCTTTTGCCCTTTTCTTTTAGTGAAGGTGACCAGGACCAATTGAAAAATGAAACAGAAACTGTGATTTGTAAAACAATTCTTACTGTGATTCACCAAATTGTTAAGGTTGCCAAAGCAGGAAATGCGTGATCAAATATCTAAGTTTCATGCTTTAATATAAGGTTCCCCAGAGCCGTATGTTCAAGCGAAGACCACAGAGAAACTTTCCTAATAGTCATTTCTCTGTCCAAAAATAATAACATTAATTATCCTGCCAGGTTCTCAACTTTGCAATTTATAACCAGTTTCTTCTCAGACTACTCTTGTTAGTTACTGTGAACTTGAAGCAATTTTTAAAAAGAATCATTCAGAATATTTTTTCTCCTTATGAATGTATACCTTTATCATTCCTTTAATTTTAATGTATATGTCAGAAAGAGCAGAAATAAATGCCTTCTTTCACTTTTCTATAATTTTTAAAAGTCCAGTCTACCAGAAGCTAACTCAAAACAAAACTGTAAAAACATTCCATGCACGTTCCTGATATACCTGTAGCTTTGTGAACAATTATCATACCTATATCCTGGAGAGACTGAAACCAGGCAGCTCCTTGGAGGCAAGGATTCTGAAGCTTCGTCTGACATCTGACATATTTTGGACATGTTGCAAGGAGAGAGACAGTCTTTGGAGAGGGACATCATGCTTGGGAGGTTGGAGGGACAGCGGAGGGGAGGAAGACTCTTGATGAGATGGATTGACTCAGTGACTGGGATAATGGAGGTAGGTGAGTCAGAGACAGTGAGATTGGAACAGGCAAGAGCAGGATTTAGGGCTGTTGTACATAGGGTCACTCTAAGTCTCAGGCGATTCGACGGCACATAACAACAACAACAACAACAACATCACTTTATCTTCTATAAATTTGTATTGATAATTTACGTCTACTTATCTGTAAATTCCTAAAGATATTATTATGATGTGTATATTTTTCTATTCCATAATGCCTGGACTAATGCTATGGATTCAGTAAATGTGAACGAAAGACAGTCTATGTGTCTACAACAATAGATAGATCATCCTGACTGGATGCTAGCACATCTTTTTGATTGAACCTATTACTTCTCACCCTGGAGACGCAGCATACTTACAGTAAATAAGGTGGTAACAGCATGGCACTGTGGAGGTTCATTAGAAAAGCCACAAAGGTAGTTCTGATCTAGAAGGAAACCCATTGAGAGAAAAACAATCCCAATTGCTGCTCCCACGGCACTAAGAAAATTCATCACTTGGCTCAGTTTCGTCTGGAAGAAAAAAACATGCTGGAGTCACTCAGGATTAGCCAGTGCAGGAGACAGAAGCGTGAGCTGGGAGACTGGGGAGCAGGACCACAGCAACCGGATCGGCAGCACCATCAAGAGGCAGACAGGGTCCTTGTTTATAGAGTGAAGGTGTCCAATGAGCTTTAGCAACTTGCCCATTGCTTACATTTTATGTCTATTGGTGGAGGAATGCACAACTGACAAAAATGATGTAATTGGTGGGCACAGGAACAGGGACGCTGCATTGAGTTTTGATGCTATATCAAATGCCCTGGGCATGCTTGCACTTCGCTTTAGGACTCCTATTTAATCAAAGGCTCAATTTTCTTTTGGGTTTATTTTTTATTTTTAAACTTCTTACTGTGATTTGAACAACAAAAGCAGTGCAGTTTGGTTTGCATTCAACCATTCCTGTACATTTTGTTTTATGACATTGATTACAAGTCCCACATTGTAACCATATTCTTCCCACTTCTTTCCTGTTTCCCATTTTCATGCATCTTCCCCCTCCCTGCCCCTCCCCGCCCCTTCTTCTCTCTCCCTTCCTGCCTTCTGAGTTCTATCCCTGGACATATGCTGTTTTGATTTCTTCCAAGAACTGGACATTCACAGGAGAAGCTCTTTATGGAAATCACTTAGTGTCTTTTTAATTAGAATCTTATCTCTTAGATTCTGTGAGAAAAGTAGAAATATTCTACAAGCAGGAGAGAATAAAATAGATGCGTGGGATATTCTTGGAATCAAATCCCTATACACATCCAAAATCATCTCCAACAGGATAAAAGGGAAGGCCACAGACTGGGGAAAATATTTGGTAATGACATGTATGATAAGGGACTTATGTCTAGAATTTATAGAATACTCTAGCACCTCAACAAGATAAAGGTAAAAAACACAATTTCAAAGTGGGCAAAGGATATGAACAAACACTTCATCAAAGAAGACACTCAGATGGTGAACAAACACCTGAAGAAATGTTCAAAATCCCTAGCTCTAAGAGAGATGCAAATCAAAACAATTGTGAGAATCTCACCCCACTAACAATAGCAAAGTTCAATAGAGCAGCAAACAACAAATGCTGGTGAGGTTGTGAAGAAACTGGAGCCTTTATTCACTGTTGGTGGGAGTGTAAAATGGTGCAACTCCTCTGGAAGGCAAGTTTGGCACTTTCTCAAAAAGTTGGAAATAGAAATATCAGCAATTGCATTACTGGGAATATACCCTAAAGAAGCCAGAACTGCCACTCAGATATATATGCACACCCATGTTTATTGCTGCGTTGTTCACAATAGCAAAGAGATGGAAGCAACCCAAGTTCCTAGCAACAAATGAATAGATAGAGAAGCTATGGTATATTCACACAATGGAATATTATGCAGCATTGAAAACCAAGGAACTCATGAAATATTATACAAAATGGGTTACCCTGGAAGACATGATGTTGAGTGAAATATCTCAGTCACAAAAGGACAAATATTGCGTAATGGCACTGTTTAAAACAGGACTGACATGAGGGTTGGGGAGAAACTAAGAAAAGAGAGTATAAATAATGAACATTGCATTTAAATAGATGAGGGGAAGAATGTCTAAAAGAAATAAATTAGGTATTATTTGCATGACAACAGTCCAGAATAAGAGGTGCATAGCAAAGTGGACTGGGGGGCGAGGAGGAGGGAGGAAATTGTGCAACAATGAACGAATCTTTTTAAAAAGAAAAGTGAACTGGGGCAGGGAGAGGGTAGGGAGAATAATGTGCAACAATGAATGAAAGGAAATCTAAGTTTTCTGTAAACTTTCATTAAAATATCAAAAAGAATAGTAGAAATGTTCTACTTACATCTATAAATTAAAAAGCTACGTTCACTAGAACGGAATTGTTTATATTTCACTTTTTATTTAAATTTTATACTGGTTTACATACAAAGTCCATAAAGTTCGTATACATTATTTTACACACCTGATCTTTCCCCTTTCCATTACCCATCCCTTCCTCCAGCCATCAAATTGTGTGATCCTATGATTAAACTCCCACCTCACCACCTCAGTTCCTTAGATCCTTCTATGTGCTCTACAATAATGGTCTTAAACAGTATTTGTCTTTATGAGCCTGAGTTAGTTCACTTAGCCTAATGCTCTCCAGTCCCTTCCATGTTAGGTAGTAATTAACAAAACCATTGCTCCTGCTTGCTGCATAGTATCCCATTGTGTGAATGCACCATGATTTCTTAATCCATTTCATTGTGGTTGGGCATATCTCACTTCTTCTATGGTTTAATTACTATGGCTACACAGTGTGCCTTTCCTATGAGACAAGCAAGTCACTGTCAAAATTTCTGAACGGCAGTTGTTCTTAGTTGTCGTGAAGTAAGTCTCTGCTCAGGATGACCCCACGTGTGTCAAGTAGGACTGTGCTGGAGGGTTTTCAACGTTCTGGCCTATGGGAAGCAGATCTACAGGTTTGTCTTCAGAGGAGCATCTGAAAGGTTCTAACTGTCCATGTTTTAAGAGAGCACTTGACTGTTTAGCTGTTTGTGTGATCTAATGACTCTTGCCATGCAGTACCTTTTCTTTGCCATTACTGTCTGTGTTTTATTGACTATGGCAAAATATTTGACTCTGTGGATCATAACAAATGATGGCTAACCTTTTGAAGACTGGAAATCCCAGAATGCTTAATTGTGCTTGTGTGACACCTATACACAGAGCAAGAAGCTGTCCTAACAGAACAAGGGGACATTGCATCGATTAAAATCAGAAAAGATCTGCATGAGGGTTGTATTCTTTCTTCGTATCTATTCACTCTATAGAATGAGAAGATGATTAGAGAAGTTGGACTACCTGATGAAGAATGAGGCATCTGGACTGGAGGAAAACTCACCAACAACCTGCACTATGCACATGACACAACTTCGCTTGCAGAAAGTGAAGACGACTTGAAGCATTTGCTCAAAACCAAAGCCAAACAAACAAAAAAACCCCCAAAGACTACAGCCTTCAATGTAGATTCCATTTTTACCATCAAGAAAACCAAAATCCTAACCATTATACCATTAGGCAATATCATGATAGATGGAGAAAAGATTGAAATTGTCAATGATTTCATCTTACTTGGATCCACAATCAACACCCTTGGCAGCAGTAGTAAAAATAAAAAACACTAGTGCAGTAACCTGTAGCATTGGGACAATGTGCTGCTGGAGATCTGGCCAAAGTGTTAAAGAGAAAGGAGGTCAGTTAAAAACTCAGATGCACCTGATCCAAACTGTGATATTTTCAATTACTTCTTATGCATCGCCAAGGTGTCCAATGAGGAAGGATGACAGCAGAAATAATAATGCCTTTGAATTGTGGTATTGGAGAAGAGTACCAAACACTTCACCAAGTTCCATTTCAAGTCTGTATTGGAAAGAATGTAACTAGAGGTCGTCTTAAAATCAAAGATAATGAAACTTCAGCTCACATACATTGGGCATGCTGTCAAGAGGGCCTCATCCTTAGAAAAAAATAGAATTCTGGTAAAGGAAGAGGGTCAGTTAGGAGGGGAAGACTCTCAAAGAAATGGATGGACCCAGTGACGACAATAATGGACTTGAGCAAGATAAAAGTTGTGAAAATGCTGCAGGTTAGGGCAACATTTTAGTATATTGTTCGTGAAGTTTCTATCATTCATAGTTGACTTGAGGACACCTCCCAGGAACAACAACAACAATGAGTTTTTCATGATGGACCCAACGCGACATCATTTCCAATTGTTTCCTAGATATTTCTGTGAAAAGTTGGATAATGAACCAAGGAGACTGAAGAATAATTGAAGCCTTTGAACTATAGGGTTGGTGAAAGGTATTGAAGATGCAAGTGCCAAGAGAACAATTAAATCTGTCTCTGGAGGAAGTAGAACAAGATGTTTCTTAGAGTCCAAGATGGTGAAACTTCTTACATATGTTGGACATGTTGTCAGGATGGACTAGTCCCAGGAACAATAGACCTGAACCCTGTTCTAGACTGTGTCATCCTCACAATCCCTGAAACCCTAGGTCCCATCGCACAGTCACTGTGTCAATCGCAAAGGTTGAGGGGTCAGCAAATGAGAAGATCATGAAGGAGATGAAGTGACACAGTGACAGCAACCTTAGGCTTTGAGGAAGTCAGAGACATTGATGATTGCACAGAGTTTTCATCTGTGTTCATAGGGTCACATCAATCAATCAATCAAATTGACAGCAGTGAATAACAGCAATGAGTTTTCAAACCCTTCTCTAGGTTTAGACTGAATTCTTTTAAAAATGTTTAAAATAGCAGGACATAACTTACCAATATTTTTGTGGTTTCCCTTTTCAATGCAATTAGAATGGCTCCAGAATTTATGAACTGTTTAAAAGAATAAATATCTTAATGAATTCTATGTTTAACTAATATTAATCAGTTTTTACAGAAACATCCCAAGCTTTTAAGTCAACATGCTCTCTTTACCAGTTCACACAATTTTGAATAACATAAAAAGAGTAAGATGCTTGTTTGGCTCTCTGCGTTTGAAGGATACACAAAGTACTGGTACAGAAATCTACTTTGTTTTTTGTTTTGAATATGAGGGCTTTTAAAAAATTAATTCTTTGCCTTATAGCTTGAATGTTTTTTGTGTCTTTTGTATCCTCAGCTTTGTGGGTTTTGTTTTTTTTTTTAAAATTGTTGTTGTTGTTGACTGCCGTCGAGTCGAGTGCGACTCATAGCAACTCTATGAACAAAAGACTTGAAGCCTTTCCACAACTATCGTCATTTCTCCAAGTTCATAGAGTTTCCAGAGGCATGTGGTTTAGGAAGTGGATGCCACTCCTGCTTCCAAACCTGTTTTACAACTGGGAGCTCCACCAAACACTGTTCACATTGGGAAACCGTTCTCGTATTTGATACTCCAATGGTACAAGGTTCAGCATCACAGCAAACCCAAGTTACTTCATACTCCACATTGACAAAGAGTGATGTACAAAGTGGAAGAATGTTCCTCCAGATATAACAACACTAGTTTCATTTAGCAGTGGTTAAGTGTCATGAAGTTGAATAGGACTGAGAGTAAGTTTTGCACAAAAGATTTGAACTCTGTTCTGTAATTAACATAATTTCTGTACATTTATAGAGTTTAGAGAGTTTGTTTGAATACATTGTTTTTCAGACCAGATTCTTCCAATTTACTTCACCCCCTACCCATCAAATCATACAACCCCATGATTAATCCCACCTCCACCCTACACATCCTCATCCCTCTGCTTCTGCCCTTGCAGCCCCTTGGATCCTCATACTCATTCTATGATAATGGTTTTATAAAATATTATATATATAAAATCGCCATGGGAAAGTCTGCTGTTAGGGACCTCTCCAAAGTGCTGAAGACCAATGGTGTCTCTCTGGAGACTATGGTGCATCTGATACAGGCCACGGTCTTTGCAATCACTTGTTATGCATCAGAGAGTTGGACAATGACCAAGGAGGATAGAAAGAGAATTGATGCCTTTGAGCTGTGGTGCTGGAGAAGAGTATTGAAGAGCAA
>NW_006400018.1:2865683-2874802 GCF_000299155.1 Elephantulus edwardii
AGCCCCTCTACAACTATTGACATTTATTAAAGTTCATAGAGTTTCTGGAGGCATGTTAATTAGGAAGTTGATGCCACTCCTGCTTCTAAGTATCTATCTATCTATCTATCTATCTATCTATCTATCTATCTAATGTGATTTATATGAAAAAGATGAAAGCATGATCATTCTAGAAAAGGAAAAGAAGATTTAAACTAAAACAAAAAGGACAATTACTGTATAAGAACAATGTATATTTAAGTGAAAAAAATCCCACATAACCATATATACCTATCTGTGTACACACACACACACACACACACACACACATTCTTTACTTGGTATTATGTGCTTACACATACCTATATTTTGTATTTTGAAGAGATGGCTTTAATAATAATGATGAAACATTACCCTTTACAATCAAGCTTATTATCTTGAGTGGGAAAATATGGTGGAGTTGCAATACATATGCCAGGAATTCTGCAGGATTCTGAGATTTTCATGCAAGTGAACTATATGTTACAGTACAACTATCTGATGGAAATTTCAAATCTGATTACAGCACATCCATGTGAAAATTACTGCTAGACCATTAGCCTGAAATATGAGGCCCCATTTTTTCCTCCTCATCCCTTCATCTTCGCTTCTTATGCTGAAATGTGCCACATCGTCAGCCTTTTGCTCCAATTCTACCTTAGTATGCAACAAGATAGCAGTGTCCTTATCTCATAAAACATTCATCCTTGGTAGACCTGGCATTGTCTCTGGGACAAAACTCCTCCACTTTCATAAGTGCCTAATCAAAGGCATGGAGCTCTGGTGGCCTAGTGTCTTAGGCATTGCACCGCCAATTGAAAAGTCAACAGTTCAAATCTACCAGGTTCTTGGAGGGAGAAAGATGGGCAGTCTCCTCCCATAAAGATTTAAAGCCTCAGAAACTCAATGGCGGGTTGCTGTGGTTTCGAATAGACTCAATTGGCAGTGGGTTTTTTGTTTATTATATAGACAACAAGTCTTCAATTACCATTCATCACACCATATGGTAATTGTTTGACCTTCCACTCATCTATTCATTCTCTGACACTAAATTAGGTGCTAAGTGAATGTTTATTGACAATTAATGTAACTAAGTAAGTGCCTCTCTGCACCTCAAAAATATAACTAAGATATCTTCCCCTTTATACCTCATAAGGCTAAGTTACCCTTCCTTTTGGTCTTATACAGACCAGGAGGCAATTATTCTGAAGATACAAGTTAGACCCTGTTCACCATACTCACCAAAACAGAGCTCCAGAATGGATAACCTGAAATGAATATCAGAGGAAACCGTGGGTATGGTTTTACAAAGGTGAATAACAGTATCATCCCAAAAGAGAAGTCCATCAGTCCAAACAGAATCTGAATAGTCTGCAAACAGAAGGAAGAGTGTAGTGGAAAAAAAATCAACCTGATGAGTTCACTTTCTCTTTTATGAGTTTATCTAGATGGAAAGGATTTGATACTCTTTGTTTTACAAATAAAAGGAGGATAAAAGAAATCCAATTAGCATTGTCCCATCTAAGGATTAGAAGGTCTCTAATCCTTCTATCTGGTGTTGTTGATTGAGAATTCATGGACTAGCAAAATTAGCATCAGCCAGGACTTAGTAAAAAAAAAAATCAAAATATGAACTCCTATTCTACACTGTAATCCTTATACTAAAGAAGAATTGATGCCTTTTGAACTGTAGCATTAGAGAACTGACTATCCCACTGCTTTCAAAAGAACAAAATGATATATACATATATTAGGGAAGGTACAGTTGGAGTGCTCCTTGGAAGCAAGGATGAAAAACTTCATCTCACCCACTTTAGTCTTGTTGCTAGGAGAGACTTTGGAAAGATTGACAAAAGAAAAGAAGAACTTCAAGCAGGTGGATTGAGACTGGGGCTGCAGCAATGGGCTTGATTGTCAGAGATTGTGAGGACGGCACAGGATAGGTCAGGCTTCACAGCTGTTGTTCATAGGGTTGCTATGAATCGTATTTTATCTGATGGCACCTGAGCAGCATCAACAACAATATTCTATATACTGAATGTTGACTAGTCCCTTGGTTGTGCTAATGGTTAAATGTTCTGCTACTAACCAGAAGGTTTCTAGTTCAAAACAGCCCAGAGACACTTCAGAAGACAAACTAGGTGATTTGCTTTGAAAAATCACACCACTGAAAATTCTATGGAGTGGAGTTCTACTCACAGGTGAATAAGCTATAAGTTGGAACTTGTTAACCACTGGGTCATCTTACACTGACTGAATAAGATTTTTAATCTGTACTGAGAAATCTGTGTTTTAAAAAGATAAAGGATTAGTGTGAATAAATGTGATAAACTTTGAATTCTCAAATGGACCATCAGAAACCTTAAAGAGATGACCAATTCCCTGAATAAGCAGTCAAAACCAGGCCAGGTGCTGACTGTAGAACATCAATTACTCATGCGCAGGTTTAAACAAAAGGTGAAGAAAACAAAAACAAGCCCATGAGAACCAAAACATGAGTTTGAGTTTATCCTACCTGGATTTAAAAATAATCTCAGTAGGTTTGAGGCATTGGACAATAATTATTGATGACCAGATGAGTTGTGATGAGTTGTGGGATGACATTAGGGATGCCATTCATGAAGAGAGCAAGAGCATTATATGGACAGAAGAGAAAGAAAAGACCAAAGTGGATGTGAGAAGAGGCTCTAAAAATCACACCAGAACGTCAAGAAGCTAAAAGGAAAGAGATGGAGAGTGAAAGAGATAAACAGATTTCAAAGGCAGCTCAAGAAGACCAAAGTATTAGAATGTGCAAAGAGCTGGACTCAAGAATAAAAAGGAAGAAATTGTTCAGGATTTCTCAAGCTGAAATAACTGAAAAACAAATTCAAACTTTGAGTTTACTAGCAGTTGCTAATTCTCTAAAGGTTTATTTATTTATGCATGCTTAAGTACAAAAATAACTTGAAGGGGTATTTTCAATATTTATAAACAATATTCTAAAATATTAGTACAATTTAAGTGTTTGTTTGCACTATTTTAAGAATAAAATCAGTGAAGGGAAAAAAGCTAACAACCCAAACACATCCTGGCAAGATAATTATTATTTTTTTTAATCCAAACATTACAATGTTTATAAGGATAATACAGAATCAAAATTTTGTTCTGTTATACACAAAGTCATTGTGAGTAGAACCAACTCAAAGCAACTAACAGGTGCAAACGAAAACAAACATAACAAGTGGAAATAAAGAGCTTTGTACATTATTATAAATTGTCTATATTATATGCCAAATTTTGTAAAATTTGCTCTAAATAGAATGATAACTGTTAATTATACTCATTGTAATGTCTAGGACAATACCACACACATATAATCAGAGAATAACTGTTTTTATTGTTGATTTCCATCAAGTCAAGCATGACTTATAGCGACCCTATGAAATAAAGACCTGAAGCCTTTCTGTAACTATAGTTATTTCTCAAAGTTAATAGAGTTCCCAAAGGCATGTTGTTTAGGAAGTGGAAGCCACTCCTGCTTCTAATTGATTATAGTCAATAAATTATGCCAATAGATAAAGTAATATAGTAACATACTGATTATAAAAAATTATTAAAAGTACTATTATTAGTCTAACAACAATAAAATTTTAAAAAGCAAAGAGGAGCAGGATAAAATAAGACAAATGACAAACAAAATGAAAGTAATAAAATGTTAGATCCTAAAGCAATTATATCCGTAATTAAATGTTGACATTAAGACAATTATTAAGCATATGTAGGTATTTAATTTGAGATTAATTGCATTTAAGTTAAACTAAATAATCAAATATTTAGTTCCTTAGTTATGTATTTTTTTTTTTACATAAAATTTTAACTGTGACTTTAACATGGGCAAAATCTTGAATGATCTAAGAAGCATCAAAAGAAAATGGAAGGAATACACTACCAAAAAGAATTGGCTGACATAGAATGATTTTCAGAAAGTAACATATGATAAAGAACCAATGGAACAAAGGAGGAAAGTCAAGCTTCTCTGAAAGATTTGGTAAAAAACAAGGCCGATACCAAATTACATGTTTTAACAAACAACTGCGGCCCTAGACGTGCGCATCAGTCTGTGCTGGAAAATTGGAAGACAACTACCTGGTCAAGTGACTTCAAGAGATATGTATCTGTTTTCATTCTTGAAAAAGATGATTCAACAGAATGTAGAAATTATTGAACAATATTATTAATATCACATATGAGCAAAATGTTACTTACTATCATCCATAAATGGCTAGAACAGTACATTGAGAGAGAACTTCCAGAAGTTCAAGTTGGGTTTAGAATAGCACATGGCCCCAGCGATATCATTGCTATTGTCAAACGGATCTTTTCAGAAAGCAAAGAATACCAGAAGAAGGCCTATTGGTATTTTATTGATTATGCAGACATTCGACTGTATGGATCATAACAAACTATGCTTGACATTGAGAAGAATGAGAATCCCAGAACATTTAATCATGCTCATAAAAACTCTCAAACTTCTGATTTTTAAGGGCATATATTGGTTCTCATGGACTTGTTTTAGTATTTTTTCAGCTTGAGTTTGAATTTTCACATGAATAATTGATGGTCTATACCACAGTCAGCACCTGGCCTGGTTTGGACTGTTGATTTTGAGCTTCTGTGACGATCTTTCCACAGATGTAGTCAATCTGAATCCTGTGCAGTCCATCAGGCGAAGTTTATGTATAAAGTCACCTTTCATGTTTTTTAAAGATGGTATTTGCAATGAATAAGTAATTAAATGTACAAAATCCAGTCATTCAGTTGTCACCCTCATTTCTGTCACCAAGACTACTCTTTCCAACTACCATTCCTTCCTCATTGTTGTCACATTTTGCATTTAAGTCACCAATAATTATTTATGCATTTTGATTGCATGCTTGGTCAATTTCTGACTACAAAAATGTTGTTAGATAGCCTCAGTTTTCTCCTCTTTTGCTTTGGTTGTTGGTGCGTATGTTTGAATAATATTGTGTTAACAGGCCTTCCTTGTATGTATATGGATAGTATCCTATCATTCACAACATTGAACTTTAGGAAATTGTCTTTTTAACTATGAATGCTGCACCATTCTTCTTCAGTTTTTATTCCTGGCATAATAGATCATATGAATGTCTGATTCAAAGTGACCTATGCCAGTCCATCCTAGTTAACTAATGCCTAGAATGTCAATCTTTGTGCATTCCATTTATTTTTTCCAACTTCAAGTTTTCTGACTCTGTCTATGCTTTGTCCTACAAAGTCCATGTTTTGTACACCCCATGTTCTAATTCTTAAAGAATGCCTGCAGCTGTTTCTCCTCATGTTAAGTGACTTTCAGTCTGGGCTCTGTCTCTAATACTTTAGCTGCTATTATTCCTCTATTGTTCATAGAGTTTTCAGGGCCCTATTATTTCAGAAGTGGATTGCCAACCCTTCTTTCTCATCTGCCTTAATCCGGAAGCTCCGTTGAAATCGTTCTGTGGATTACCAAAAGAACAAACAGATGTGTTTTGGAAAAAGGGCAACCAGAGTACTCCTTAGAAGCAAGAATGGTGAAAGTTTTGTCTCCTGTAAGACATCTTTGTTGAGCATGTTTGCTGCTGTTGTTATCAAGTGCTGTTGAGTCAACTGTGACTCATCCTGACCCTATAGACAATAGTTATGAACCCTGCCCCGTCCTGAGCTAATCTTACTGTCTCCAACATATCTACCCTCCTTTCCCCACTTATTTTGTCAATCCATCTCATTCTGGGTCTTCCTCTCATTGCATGTTGTTAGGAGAGGCTATTTCTTGGAAAGGGACATCATGCTTGGAAAACTAGATGGTCAGAGAAAAAGAGGAAAATCCTCAATGAAGGGGATTGACACAGTGACTGAAACAGCGGCTCAAGAAAGTCAGAGATGACGAAGATTCCACAAGATAGATCTGTTTGCTCACAGGGTCATGATGAGTCGTAGTTGACATGATGGTACATAATGACAGCAACTGTAAGAGTAACAACTATTTCCAACTTTGTGAGGAAGCCCCAGGCTGCCTTCCAGAGTGGTTGCACCGTTTTACATTCCTACCAGTGTATGTGAGCTCCAGTCTCTCCACATCCTTGCCAGCCTATGTTGGTTGCTCTGCTATTGAATCTTGCTATTGCTGCTGAAGTGAGATTCTTTCTCACTTGTTGGTTGTTGGTTTTTTGTGTTGCTTTTTTTTTTTAATTTACATCTCTTTTTGTTGTTTTTATTTACTCTCTAATATCCCACACTCTTCATCTCTCCATTCTGTGGATGGAAGGAACTCTGATGGTGGATTTCATAACCGATTGAGCTCCTAACTCAAAGGTTGCTTGCATCTTGTGTTTCAAACCCACCAGTATGTCACTGGGGGGAAAGATGCATCGTTTCCTCTCGTTGTGATTCACAGCCTGGCAAATGTGATAGAACATGCTATGAGATGGAACCAATTTGATAGCTGTGAGAATGAAATAAGAGTGATGCTTTTTAATACGTTACTGTGTTTTAGGTGAAATTTTACACAGAAATTTAGATTATCGCACAACAGTCCATATGTAAATTGCCCTACGATGTTGATAACAATCCCCATAATATATCAACCCCCTCACCAGTTCTGCCCCCCCCCCAGTCCTCCTCCAGGCATTCATTTTCCCTGCTCCTCTTTGTGTCCTGTCTTTGCTTTTGAGTAAATGGAGATTGAAGTTGATGTGGTATATTAATCCTTTGCACTTATAATATTTACATTTTCTTCATTCTTCTCTGCTTAGGACAGGCAGAAACTAATAGTTGCACCACTGATGATTGTTCTCAAGGTTTTCAGACTTCAGTTGATATTCATCAGAGTAAAATGTAGAACATTGCAGACTATGCTATGTCAATTATTCTTGAGTCCTCTGCAAGAAATGTAGTCTTGATGCACGCTACAATATGGATGGAATTGAAGACATTATTATACTGAATGAAATAGGTCAGTCACAATAGACCAAATGTTGTCTGCCCTACATAAAAAGACATAAGAAGATAAATGTATAGAGATAAAGGTTTATTAAGGTAAGCAGGGGTGGGAAAGAGGGAATTGTTGCTTATAGGATCAAGTTCTGATTTACAGTGAAGGAAGATTTTTTTAAAATATTTGAGTTGTATAACTAGTATAATTCCTATTAATCATTGTATAATTACAACTCAAAGGTATCAGTTCTTCTGTTATCTCTGTTCATTGTCCAGCTTTTAGGTGTATAGCAAGTGATTGAAAAGATCATGGTCTAAACTAAGGACACCTTCGTCATAAAACTGATGTTACTGCTCCTCAGTAAGTTGGAGAGTTCCCTGAGAGTGACTTGCTCAAAACGTCTCCTGATCTGGTACCACAGTTGTTGATTGTGGATCCAGGTAAAAGGAAATTGTTGATTACTTCAATAGTGGTAAGAAATTGTGCTACAATCTCGAAGGCCTGTGGTTCAAATCCATCAGCTGCTCTGTGGGAGAAGGATGGGCAATATCTTCCCATTTTATTAACTACCTCTGAAAACCCACTCAAGGGTCAGTTATGACTTAGTTTCAACTTAACAGCACACAATAGCAATAACAACATCGTGATGTTGCTTATCAGTGGAGAAAATTTTTGTTGTCTTGATGTTGAGATGCACTCTATATTGAAGGCTATAGTCTTTGATTTTCTGTAGTAAACATTTCAAGTTCTCCTATCAACCAGGAAGGTTGTGTCATCTGCATAACTCAGGTTGCTGAAAAGTCTTCTTTCAATCCTGATCCCATTGTCTAGTCACAAAAAATGGCTAGAGCAGTACATATACAAAGTACAGCCAGAAGTTCAAGTGTATTAAAAGAGGGAAGCAGGAGTGACACCGACTTCCTAAACAATATACCTCTGGAATCTTTATGAACTTTGATAAATGACAATAGTTATAGAAAGGCTTCAGGCCTTTTTTTCATTGAGTTGCTATGAGTCGTGCTGTGCTCTATGGCAATCAACAATAACAACAACAACAACATGGCACACTTCAGTATGGTTTGAAGCTCAACATCAAGCAGACAAAAAGCAGCACCAGCAGTCAGGAAATAAAATCAATTGCATTAGGAAAATCTGCTGTCAAGGACCTCTCCAGAATACTGAGAAGCAACAATGTCAGTCTAGAGATGAAGGTGCATTTGATCCAGGCTTCACAATTACTTGCCATACATCAGAGAGCTGGACATGACAAAGGATGGCAGAAGAAGAATCAAAGCCTTTGAATTGTGGTGCTGGAGAAGAGTCTTGAAATGCCAAGGACTGTCTGGAAAACAAATAGGTCTGTCTTGGAGAGGGTGAAACTAAGTTTCTCCTTAGAAGCTAGGATTTTGAAGCTTCAGGAGGGACCAATCCTTGGAGAAGGACATCATACTCGGAAGGGTGGAGGAACAGTCCAGGAAAGGAATACCCCAGATGAGATGGATTGATATATTAACTGTGTCAATAGGGCTTGGTGTGTTGGAATCATTGAGACTGGCTCAGGACAGGACAGGCTGCAGAGCTGCTGTACATAGGGTTGCTATGAGTCACATAACTCAATGGATGATAACAACAACAACAACAACAACATGACAGCAGAAATAAATATCATTGTTGATGTCAGATGGATCCTGGATGAAAGCAAAGAATACCGGAAGAATTCTATTTGTGCTTTATTGACTAGGAAAAGGCATTTGATTGTGTGGATCATAACAAATTATGGCTAACATAAGAAGAATTGGAATCCCAGAACACTTAATTATCCTTATACAAAACCTTTTCCTAGATTTAGAAACTCTTGTCTGAACAGAACGAGAGAATATAGTGTGATCTAAAAGCAAGAACATAAAAAATAAAATAAAAAATGTGTACATCAGGGCTGTCTCCTTTTTCCATACCTATTCAGTTTGCATGCTGAGTAAATCATTCAAGAAGCTAAACTCTACCTCCCCTCCGTCTTTCCAAGTGTGATGATCTTCTCGAAGGAGGACTGGTTCTTCCTGGCCACATGCCCACCAAATGTGAGACAGAGCTCCAAAATCCTTACCTCCAAGGAACAGTTTGCTTTCAT
>NW_006400018.1:2874902-2876955 GCF_000299155.1 Elephantulus edwardii
GGGATGGGAGTGTCAGAGACAGTGCGATTGGCACAGGACAGAGCAGAGTTTAGGGCTGTTGTACATAGGGTCGCTATGAGTCACAAGCGACTCAATAGCACATAACAACAACAACAACAACATATATAAAATTTCCTACTAGTTTATTTACAAAATCCAAATATAAATTTGAGCAAATTCTTTCCATTTCCTTCACCCCCCACCGATTAAATTGTACAACCTGATAATTAATCCCCACTCCCCCAACACATCCACATCCTTCTGCTTCCAACCTCTCCCACCCTTCTTGAATCCTTATACTCATTCTTCAGTAATGGTTTTGTACAATATTTATCCTTGTGGAACTGAGCATAATACTCAAAATCACTGCAAAATCATTGTACAATAATACACAAAATCATTGCTCTTGCATGCTGCATAGTATTCCATTGTGTGAATGTACCATAATGTCTCAATCCATTCGGTTGTGGTTGGACATTTCAAATTGCCCTTTCCTTCATCTGTTCCAGTGCATCCATTCTTTTCCTGCTCTCTCTTCCTGTGACCACCCTATTTTTTCCACAGTGGTCTTATGTAGTATTTGTCCTTTTGTGACTGTGTTAATGTCACTCAGCATAATGCCTTCCAAGCTCATCTATGTTGTGTTATGTTTTTAAAACTTTATAATTGGTTTGCATACAACATCTGTCTATATTGTGTTTCATTCATGTACACTGTGTTTCACACAGTCCATTCCTATACATTGTGTTTTATAAAGATAATCATCATGATCTATGTCCAGTATTACCCCATCTTTTCAGGTCGCCATTAGATTTACCGTTTCCTTCATCCCCTTCCAAACTCTGTTCCAAACTCTGTGTCCATGAAACTCTGTGGCCCTTTGAATTCCTTACTTCTCCACACTCAGCCCCCTATGCTGTTCGCCTTTCCCTTTTAGACTTTTATTCATATCTTACTAGTTGTTCTTCTATGTTTAGAATCATGGTCTTTGCAGGTTTTGTCCTTATGAGCCTTATAATGCTCTTTAGCTTGTCCCATGTTATATAGTTATGGAGTTTTTTTTCCTAGTTATGGTTTGACTTTATTATGTAGATTGACAGGAATATGTGGATGAGATGTGTTAGCCTGTCCACAAGGGAACTGGCTTTTTACCATTCCAAAAGGGGGATTGGCCCATCTCAATAATTTACAAGGGAATTGGCTAGACTCACCATTAACTTGAGTAAGCCAGCAGGAGGGGGAGAGAGAGGGGACGAGGTGGGGTGGGGGAGAGAGAGAGAGAGAGAGATTGAAATTTTTCTGATGCTATTGAACAAGAAGAAAGATAATGTATGACACTCTTCTTGTTCCAGCTACACCTATAGCCACAACATCTATGGCTGAACTGGAGACCTGACATTAGATGAGACCTTGGGGTGGGTGGGAAAGCAAGTATTAGAAGGACTGAGAATTTTGTTGGACAACTGAGTGTGGGAAGCCAATATTGGCAGGATGGAGAAGTAGGGAACCCTGTCTAAAAGTCCCAAGGCTGAGGTGCCTGCAGGCACATTTCAGGAGCTGTCTTGACTCTATTCTGTTCTTAAACTGGATTATTACCTTTTGATTTCCCCCAAATAGTTCTGCATGGTCTGTGAACTATCACTTTGGATTTTAGACCCAGCAAAGCAGTATGATTAAAGTTCAGATGAGTAGAAAGAGGTATAGGAGTTTGGGGAACATGTTTGACTTCATGGGAATTGGTTTGGTGTCACTAGTGCTTGGGATGAGGAAAGTTACTCTTTGTAAAGTTGATAAAGGTCCTATGTGGCTGTTCCCACATGGCTCTTACACATTTTACAATAGTATTTTATGAAATTGTTACTCCTGAGTGCTGCATAGGCTTCTGTGGTGTGAATGTACCACAATTTTTCTTTTTTTTTTTACATTTTTAAAATTTTATTTTATTATTTTTGTGTGCGTGTACCATCAAATCAGATCTGACTGGTACAGGAGGAGATTGCCCCTCCTTCCCCGGCAGAGCATCTGGTGGATTCCCGTGCACCTCTGGGATTGT
>NW_006400018.1:2891830-2894136 GCF_000299155.1 Elephantulus edwardii
CAGCTCTCTGATGCATGGCAAATAATTCTGAAGACTAAGGACTGAATTGGTGCACTTTAGTCTCTAGACTGACATTATTGCTCTTCAGCACTTTGGAGAAGTCCCTGACAGCAAATTTCCCTAATGCAATTAATCTTTTGATTTTGTGACTGAGGGTGCCAAGGCAAATATACAGGGAGGGGTATGTTATTAAAATGGGTTCTGACTTTTAATTGGAGAAATAAGGCCCTATAGAACTCCACAGCTCAGAGATAGCTTGCCTATTCTACTTCTCTAGTATCATTTTTATGACTTTCTTTTCCATAAATTTGTCTTTTATTGTAATTTGAGTGAAAGTTTGCAAAACATATTGGGGTTTTATTCACGCATGGAAAGCCAGCCATCAAGGACCTCTCCAGAGTACGGAAGAGTACTGGCATCAGGCTGGAGACTTAGGTGCACCTGATATGGACTATCATCTTTGCAGTTGTGTGCCATGCATCGGAAAGCTGGACTGTGACTAGGGATGATAGAAAGGTAATGGATACCTTTGAGCTGTGGTGCTGGAGAAGAGTGTGATGATAGAAAGGTAATGGATACCTTTGAGCTGTGGTGCTGGAGAAGAGTGTTGAATATACCATAGACAGCTAGAAGAACAAACAGGTTTGTCCTGGAGAGGGTGAAACCAGGCTGCTCCTTGGTATCAAGGATTCTGGAGCTTCATCTGATGTATTTTGAACATGTTGCAAGGAGGGACCAGTCCTTGGAGAGGGACATCATGTTTGGGAGAGTAGAAGGACAGCACAGGAGAGGAAGATCCTCAATGAGATGGATCAATTCAGTGGTTGGGGTTGTGCGAGAAGGTGTGTTGGAGACAATGAGATTGGCGCAGGATAGAGCAGGGTTTAGGGTTCTTGTACACAGGGTCACTATGTATGAGTCACAAACCACTTAACGGCACATAACAACAACAACAAAACATGTTTTGTTTCATAACATGCATTACAACTCTACAGTGTAATTCCATTTTCCCTACTTCTCCCTGAAACTCTCACCTCTATTAATCCTTCTGTCTTACCACTACTTGCCTTCTGGGGTTTATCTTTTGCCCCTAGGTGGTTGATTTTGATAAGGGATGCGTGCTTTCCTTGTGTTCTTGTCTATGTTGTTGTTGTTGTTGTTAAGGGCTGTCAAGTCGCAGGCAACTCATAGCAACCCTATGAAGGAGAGTCCTCGACGTTTGGGTGCCTTTCATCCTCTCTCCAGGTTCATAGGGTTTCCGGAGGCAAGCTATTATGGAAGTGGATGCCACTCCTCCTTCCAAGTTCTTGTCTATAGACCTGTCTATTGTTTGGCTGGAAGCTGAGCCCCAGGGGTGAATTTTGGTCCATGTTCAAAGAGTGACCAAGGGCCGTACTGTTGTTCTTACGGGTCTTAAGTATGACTCATAGCGATTCTCTACACAACAGATCTGAACTCTGCCCTGCCCTGTGCCACCCTCATCATATTATCAGGGATTCCACCAGTCTCTGCTGGACCAGTAAGCCTGGCCTTTTTGAGAGTTTTAATCCACATTTTATCTTACTTTCTCTTCTGTGAACTTGACCAGAAGTAGTTCCTAAACGATCAGTTGATAATTCTTTTTTTACTTTGTGACCTTCAAGAACTCAATGACTTTGGCTTAGTTGTCTTCGATTTTCTTCATTAGAGTCTCAGATTTTGGTGGCACAGATATGTGATTAGTATTTCCTGAACTGACTGGAAATGAACATCAAAATTAATTCCCGCCTTAAAACATGTGCTACATTTTTCTCCCTTCTCACTTTCCTCCTCATTAAAGCATCATTAAGACAACCTTTACTTACCCCAAAGATTTTCAGTTTTGAAGCCAATGCTTTTGAAAAGGCATTTGTGGGCACAAAGGGTTTTTTTGCTTTCTGCAGATTTGAAAGATGGACTTCTAGAGGAAGCACTACAGGATTCTCTGCAGAACGTGTATTCATGACGGTGGAGCTAAAGGGCTCAAATGACAGAGACTTATTTGGTTGGTATTCTTGTCTAGATCATGTTGTACCATGCCAAGCTTCGTAGGGCACTGGCATTGTTGTTATTGGTCTTAGAATATGGAACCATAGAATCACAGAGCCACGGAACCTCAGGACTGGCCAAGATCCCAAGACGGCTAGAGGATTCAAGGTCCAGACCTGATCAACCGTTGTTGTTATGTGTTGTTGAGTCACCTGTGACCCATAGCAACCCTATGTACAGCAGCTCTGACACCTGCCTTGTCCTGAGCTGTTGTTGTTGTTGTTGTTGTTGTTGTTGTT
>NW_006400018.1:2894811-2898231 GCF_000299155.1 Elephantulus edwardii
TCCAGCATCACAATTCGAAGGCATCGATTCTTCTTCTGTCACCTTTAGTCATGTCCACCTCTCTGATGCATGACAATTGTGAAGATCAGTATTCATATCAATTTCTTGGTTTTGTTAGCATTACTCTTGGGTTCAGTAGAGTACATTTTCAATTTAACTGTGTAAATTTAGTCATGTAAATTTTCAATTTAACAATTTCCAGGTAACTACACATAATGGACTAGAACTGCCCCTTAGGACTTTCTGGGTTGTGAGCCTGTGTGAGTAGTTCACCAGGCACCTATTAACCATATGACATATGCTATCAATGCTAGAGAAATGGCAATAAGACTCTCTTGCTGCAACTTCCTGAGAGTCCTTAATCACTGTAAATGTAAAGTTAAACAACAAAAACCCACTTCCTTGTGATTATTGTGTACCATTGAGTTAGAATAGACCCATAGCTGACCCTCTGGTGGGTTTTCAGAGGCAGTTAATTGCACAGGATGAGATTGCCTACTTTTCTCCCATAGAGCAGCTGGTGGATTTGAACTGCGTACCTTTAGGTTTACAGCACAGCTTCTTGCCACTAGGCCACCAGAGCTCCCTAAAATGCATCATAGAATTTGAAATGAAAAAAAAACAAAAACCCCAACAACCCATATTGAGATATGAAGTAAAAGTAAAGTATATGCTTACATCCGTTTTAGTTCGATGTTAGACTATTCCTCCAAAACATTCCCAAGTACAATGAAAGTCATACTTATGCCATGCTCATAGCTGAAGAAAGGGAGAGAGAAAACAAACCAATGGAACATAGCAAGGAAGGAAAGCTAGAAAGAAAAAGAAATGGGCGAGAAGGTGACAGAATGACCGGAAAGAAAATGCCAAGATGATGGAACGGTCTTGGGATGGCAGCTGCCCATCAGCAATTGACAAAATCCGTAGAATTTGGGATAAAGACTTTAAAAAAAATTTATTATTAATTTCAATGAAAATTTACAGAGACTTTGGATTTCCATTCATTCATTGTTTCACTTTTCTCCCCTCCCGACCCTGCCCCCTAACACACTATCCTCTTGGAAAAGTAAAAGAAAAAATTCTTTCATTGTTTTACAAACCCTCCCCCAGGTCCACTCCACTATGCAGCCTTCACTCTGGAATCCTGTCATGACAAAAATACCTAATCACATATCCCTTTGAAACAGTTTTCTCCCTCATCTGTTTCAATGCAGTGTATATACGTTATTGAACCCATCTTTCTCAGTATCTCCCCAACCCTGAGGTCAGTCCTGTTTTACAAAAGTGACACCACACAGTATTTGTCCTTTTTGGACTGAGATACTTCACTCAGCATAATGTCCTCCAGGCTCACCCATTTGAATAATATTGCATGGGTTCCTTGTTTTTCAGTGCAGCATAGTATTCCATCGTGCAACTATACCACAGCTTCTCTATCCATTCACTTGTTGATGGGCACTTAGGTTATTTCCAACTCCTTGCTATTGTGAACAAAGCCGTGATAAACATGGGTGTGCATATATCTGCTTGGATGTCAGTTATGGTCTCTTTGAAATATATTCCCAGTAGTGGAATTGCTGGGTCAAATGGTATCTCTATTTGCAACTTTTTGAGAAAGCGCCATACCGCCTTCCACAGTGGTCACACCATTTTACACTCCCACCAACAGTGAATCAGGGTTCCAGTTTCTCCACAACCTTGCCAGCATTTTTTTTTGCTTGCTGTTCTGTTAAATTTTGCTATTTTAACTGGGGTGAGATGATATCTCATAGTTGTTGTTTTTTTTAAAATTATTATTAAATTTTGTTAGTTTTAGTGAACACTTACAGAGATTTTGGGTTTTCATTCATTCATTGTTGCACTGTTTTCTCTACCCTCCTCCCCAGTTTGTTCTTCTTCCCCAGCCCGAATATCTGTTTTAATTGTCCAATTGCCACAGTGCTTGTCTAAGCCAGTTCTGATTAATCTCCTTTGTTAGTGTGTCCTTTGCCATTCCCTATCACTCCTCCCTGAGAGAGACTTCACCCTGATTCATAAGGAAAAGGGGATGGCGTATTCTCTTAGCTACTTCCTGCTGAAAAGGGATGCTGTGGGTTTCAGGGTGAAGATCTTCTCTCACTACTCTAAAGGGCCCCTTTGGCAGTAGGAAACACATAGACTATTATGGAGATTGATTTTGGAATTTAGATGCACTGTTATTAATTGTGCTTAGCCGTACATGTTCATATCCTTGAAGATGTATCATGGAAGTGTTGCAGCCTAGAAGATACAAATTTAACTAACAAGTTAAAAGTACATGAGTCAAAAATTAAAAAGCAATAATATTCTGAGTAGAGGTTCTAATAGTGGCACAAATCAAGTTACAGAGGGAAGGTGGTTCTTACACTAAAAGGCCTATAGACTAGCACTTTGTCTATTATAGTGTAGAGGTTAGGATAATTTGCATCTCTCTTAGAACTAGGGATTTTGAACATTTACTCATGTGCTTGTAAGCTATCTGAAAGTCTTCATTTCTACTCTGGAGATGTGGATCTTCACAAGAGGAGGCTATCCATCCTTCTCCTGAGAAGCAGCTAGTGGTTTTGAACCATCAACCTTTTGATTAGCAGCCCAACATGTTATGCATTCTGCCTCTAGAGCCCCTAAATGGAATCCTTAAAAGCAAATACAGGGAAAGAGCTAGAGATTAAAAATTTGAGAAAGACTTCATGTGTCCTGTTGGCTTGAGGACAGAGGGGACACATGAGAAGAAATACAGGAGGCTTGTGAGAAAAAAAAAAAAAAACACCAAAAAGCAGCATCCAGCTGACATCCAGCCAGGAAACAGGGACATTAGTCCTGCGGCTGCATGTAATTGATTTCTTCCAACAATGAGATTGGGTAGGCTCTCCTGTGCTAGAAGCTTAGCCCCCCATTGATACTTCCAGTAGAACCAGACTCTGAGCTGAAAGCTGAGATCCTAGCTATGCTGTGTTGGACTTGTGAACCACAGAAATAGTGTAATCAGAAATTGGTGTTGTCTTGTTGTTGTTATGTGCCATCGAGTCGTTTACGACTCAGAGTGATCGTATGTACAAGAGCCCTAAACACCGTTCTATCCTGTGCCAACCTCACCGTCTCAAACACACTCATTCCCACCACTCCACTCACAGAATCGATCCTTCTCATCGCGGGCCTTCCTCTCCTCTGCCATCTCTCCACTCTCCCAAACATGACGTCCCTCTCCAAGGACCAGTCCCTCCTTGCAACGTGTCCAAAGTATGTCAGACGAAGCTTCAGAATCCTTGACTCCAAGGAGCATTCTGGCTTCACCCTCTCCAGGACAAACCTATTCGTTCTCCGAGCAGTCCATGGTATATTCAACACTCTTCTCCAGCACCACAGCTCAAAGGCATCCATTCTCTTTCTATCATCTCTATT
>NW_006400018.1:2898891-2916935 GCF_000299155.1 Elephantulus edwardii
AGCACAATCAAATGTTCTGGGATTCCCATTCTTCTCAGAGTCAGCCATAGCTTGTTGTGATCCACACAGTCAAAAGCCTTTGCTTAGTCAATGAAACACAGATAGACATTCTTCTGGTATTCTCTGCTTTCTGCCAAGATCCATCTAACATTAGCTATTATATCCCTAGTACCACGGTCTCTTCTAAATCCAGCCTGCACATCTGGCAGTTCTCTGTTGACATATTGTTCCAAATGTTGTTGGATAATTTTCAGCAGAATCTCGCTCGCATGTGATATCAATGATACTGTGCAATAATTTCCACACTCTCTTGGGTCACCTTTCTTTTGCAAGGGTGTTGTCTTATGTAGTTGAATTTGTGGTTATTTGTCTCTTAGCAATAGGTAACTCATACAAGGAAATAAGATGTGTGGTTTCTTTTTTCTCCAAAACTCCTTTGACTAACAGCTCTATGCTTTCCTTGGCCCAGTACCAAAGTCATTTCATTTCTGCTTGAGGATACAGTCCAACCAAATGTCCCACAGTGGCTTTAGCCTGTGCAGTGAGTGCTCTGTGGCTCTGGCTTCTTTCATCCAGACCCACAGCACACTCAGGGGCCTTGATCTGTGAACAAGGTCAGTGCAGTAAGGAAGAGAAGGTGCAAAAGAATGCAGATAGTAGGGGTCAAGGCTGGAGATGGCACCATCATTTCACCGACATTCCATTGGTTATAGTTACCTTCTTATCACTTAGACACAAAACCAAAATCAGTCAGATCCATTGCTGTTGTTGACCTTAGCTGAGGATAAAAGAGGAGATAGGGACACAAAAGTTGGAGAAAAAAAAACAGAGCACATAAAGCAGGAGGCAAACAGCTCAAAGACTGAAGCCCAACCTGGCTTCCCTTTATTGAAACTTTATTGAAAACCGACAGGGAGCAAACCACAAAGACAATTCTATGAGAATGAAGCTAAGCTCTTTCTATTGACAGCCTTGTGCTTGTATCAGGAAGGAAGCTGTTCACAAGCACAGACTCTCACCATTCCCTCTGCAGGGGCCCCTAACTGCTTCTTGTTTTGCAGGAAGCAGTGCATTTCTTTTGATCTGTCACAAAAGTAATTCCAGCATGTATTTGTGCTTCCTTCAATTCCTGATTAAGCATTTGGTTTAAAATATAACTTAATAGTTGGCTTCCCACACATTGCCGTGGAATTGATTCCAACTTGGAGTTAATCCCTTGTGTAGTGTAGAATCACTCTGTAGGGGTTTCTTGGATCTAATCTTTTGGAAATATATTTCCACATCTTTGTTCTGTGGTGCCTCTGGGAAAGTTCATATCATCAACTATATGTACCACTCAGGAACCTTCACTTACATGCAAGGTGTGTCAGGATGGCATTGTCCCACAGGGTTTCCTAGGCTGAAATTTTTATAGAAGTAGTTAATGAAGTTTTTTTTCTTCTCAGGAGCCTTTGGTGAGTTTGAACCGCTGACCTTTTGATTGAGAGCCAAGTACCAAAAGCTTTGGTTAACAAGTCATGGCATCACAATGGCCCCTTCAGCTCACATTTCCCCCTATTACTTTCAAAGGGTATTTGATTTTTATTCATTCCAGGCCCGAACACATTGAAGGGACAATTTTAGATCTCTCAGAGAAGAGAAAGAAGAGAGAGAGAATGCTTTTGAATAGCAGAGTGAGAAAAGCAGAATTCCTGGATACTGGAAAAGTTGTGATAGATCTAGGGACAACGAGAGCTTCTGACTTTTTTGCATCTCCATCCTCCAGAACAATCTCATAGCTGGCACTCCAGCAGGTATGTAGAAGCTTGCATTGCCTGGGAGGAGGATATTGTCCGTCTTTCTCTCTTGGAGATCCTGGTGGATTTGGGCCACCAGGCAAGTCCACATTTCAGTTCCCAGTGCCATTCTCTATGTAGCAGATCTCCCTCCTGCCTCTTTAAGGTGTAGGAAAAAATTGCACAAACTATGATTTCTTACATGTTTACATTTTTTCATTTTAAATAAAGACTCTAGACACTATTGGACCTTGTCCATCACAACCCTGTCCTTTTAGGTCCCTGCAGGATCCTTCCCATTTATAAAACTTAATAGATGGGAATGATTGTATGAAACACAATGTGAATGAAGAATAGTGTGAAACACAGTGTATATGAACTTTGTAAGCAAACTAATACAAAATTTTAAAAAATTTAAAAAGACTTTAAAAAAAAAAAAAGACCCTAGCCACTGAATTTCTATACTTTGGAAGAATTCCCATGTTTGAAGCTCGGTATAAACTAAACTGAATGGATAGACTTCTCAGTGATTATATATGTAGGCAGATAGCAGGGTGAGATCATTCTCTGTCTGGTGGTTCAAAGACCTTAGGGCCTATTTTGTATGCACACATCCTTGGTGACATACAACAACATATGTGTGCAATGGACTTGAGTAAACCATGATGAGTGAGTGAGATGGACTATCAAAAATAAAATTTGAGGGAAAATTTTAAATATATATTATTGAACACCTGATTTTGTGTTCAAGTTATTGTGTCCAACACATTGAAGAGGAATAATCTGACATTCATTGTAAAAAAAACTCATTTCAAGATATATCCCAAAATGCAATAATAGTATCAGTGATAATATTCATACACATACAATAAAGACCTACTAAACAAACAAAAGTTATAAATAAAGAAGGATGGATAGCTGGAAAATATGGGATTACTATTAGTCGGAAAAATTTGAGTACAAAATGGCAACTCTTCAAGAGCTAGAGATTAATCTAGGTAGTAATCAGGGTTACCCATGGTGGACAGTGTTTGGTGAAGCTCCCTGATTAAAACAAGCTTGGAAGCAGGAGTGGCATCTACTTTCACAATAGCTTGCCTCTGGAAACTCTATGAACCTAGAGAAAGGACGAAAGTTATACAGGAGGTGTCCAGGACTTTTGTTCATAGGGTCACTATGAGTCGCCTACGACTCGACAGCACTTAACAACAACAACAGTGATCAATTATAAAAGTTGAGGAACTTTGGAAGACTCAGAAAAGTAATTCTTACATTGAGAGAGGCAGAAAACCCATTCCACTTCTATACTTTATTATCCTACTATTCACAACCGCTTGTTTTACTTCTATGTGAAGAAGTCAGATTCCTACTTAGGCCTTTAAAATTATTGAATATCTACTAGAAGAAAGCCACTGTGTTGAACTCTAGAAAATCCATATATACCTGAGAAATACCTGTATTTGTTACACTGCAAACCGAAAGACTGCTCCTGTCTGGTGGATTGAACCCATCAGTGGCTCTGAGAGTGAAAGACAGGCAACGTCCTCCTGTGCGGTTTACATAATGGTTACCCATGGTGGACAGTGTTTGGTAGAGCTCCCATATTAAGACAGACTTGGAAGCAGGATTGGCATCTATTTCCTAAATTACATGTCTTTGGAAACTATGAACACTAGAGAAATGATGATAGTTGTAGAACAAAGTTCAGATCTTTTGTTCATCCAGTCATTGTGAGTTGTACTTGACACCATTTCATGACAACAACATAGTAGAGAGCTGCTGTTTTCTTGACTGTAATTTCATTTTTTAAAATTGTGATTTGAGTGAAAATTTACAGAGCAAATTGGTTTTCCAGTCAAAATACACATATTTTGTTTTATGATGATTACAATACTCACCATTTAACTGTACTCGTCTTTCTCTCTCCCTGTGAATCTTATTTCCATTAATCCTTCTATCCCAACCATTTTTGCCTTCTAAGATTTATCTAGAAGACAAGAGATGGGCTTTAATTTCATATGACTGATTGGTTTAGGTCCTTCCCTGATGTTATTGTTCACTTTATGCTGTTAGAACTGGAAGCAACAAAATAGAAAGGAAGCAGTAATTTTAAGTTCTCACTGAGCTGTTGTTAGGTGTGAGTTGAGTATGGTCCCTAGTGACCCTGTGAACAACAGATTTGAATCCTATCCTATCATGTGCCATCGTCACCATCTCTGACACACATGAGCCCATAGCTGCACTGTGTCAATTCATCTGGTTGAGAGTCTTCTTCTCTTTTACTGACCCTCCACCTTCCCAATCATGATGTCCTTCTCCAAGGAGTGGCCTCACCTAGCAACATGCCCAAAGTACATGAGATGAAGCTTTGTTATTTTTCCCTCCTTGCACTCTAGCTGCACCCTCTCCAAGACATCTCTCTTTATTCTTTGGAAGACCATGAGATTTTCGGTATTCTTCTCGAACACCACAACTCAAAGACTTTAATTTTTCTTCTACCATCCTTATTCATCATCCAGCTCTCAGATACATAGCAAGTGTTTGAAAAGACTATGGCCTCAAAAAGGCACACTTCGGTTCTCAAACTAACATCTTTGCTCCTTAGTAATTTGGAGTTATCCTTGAGTGAAGACTTTTCCAAAGCAATACATCTCCTGATCTGTCAGTCAGTACCAAGTGTATGGATTGTGGATCCAAGGAATATGAAGTCAGAGAGAGTTTCAATCTTTTCTCCATCTGTCATGATGTTGTCTCTTGGCCCAGTGCTGAGAATTTTTGCTTTCTTGACACTGAGATGCAAATCATATTGAAGGTTGTATTCTTTGATCCTTTGCGACAAGTGCTGCAAGAACTTCCTCACTTCCAGCAAGCAATGTTATGCCACTCTCTGATCTTGATGCCACCTTCTTCTTCATAGAATCCAGTTTCTCAAATGATTTGCTCAGCATACATATTGAATATGTATGGAGAAAGGATAGAATCCCATCTTCATTTTAAACCAGGTAGTGTTGCCATGCTCTGTTCACACGGCAACCTCTTGGTCTAGGTAGAGGTTTCATAAGAGCACAATTGAATGTTCTAGGATCTCCGTTCTTTTCAAAATTAGACATAATTTGTTATACACACAGTCAAATGCCTTTACATAGTCAATAAAGCACAAATGGACATTCTTCTTGTATTCTTTGCTTTCAGCTAGCATTCATCTGACAACGACATCAGAAATAACATCCTTGGTCCCACAACCTCTTCTAAACCCAGCTTGAAGGTCTAGAAGTTCTTTGTTTGTGTACTATTCTAGCCATTTTTTAATTCCCTTCAGCAGTATTTTGCTTGCCAGGGAAGCATCAAAAGAAAATGGAAAGAATACACAGAATCACTGTACCAAAAAGAATTGGCCAATATGGAAATGTTTTTTAGGAGTACCATGTGATTGAGAGCCAATGGTAATGAAAGAAGTTCAAGTTGCACTGGAATTGACGGGATATCACCTGACATATTTCAAGTAACAGATGTGACCCTGGACAGTTTACTAACCTGATCCAGGATATTTGGAGGACAGCTAACTGCATAGCCAACTGACGGAAGAGATCCATGCTTGTTCCCATCCCCAAGAAAGGTGATCCAACAGCATGTGGAAATTATTGAACAACATTGTCAATGTAGCATGCAAGCAAAATACTACTGAGATCTTAGAAAGCCTATTTAGTAGACTTCCTCCTGATCGACAAACTGAATGAACAATTGTTGTGTACTGTCTAGTTGAACAATTGTTGTTGTGTACTGTCTAGTTGAAAGTAGGAATGGCATCCACTTCCAAAATAGCTTGCCTCTGAAAACTCCATGAACTTAGAGAAATGATGAAAGATATGCGTGTTCAGGACTTTCATTCATAGGGTCGTCTATGACTTGACGGCACCTAACAACAATTGTCTAGTTGGAACTGACTCATTGTTAGCCCTTCAGCAGGTTTTCGGAGGCAATTTTAAGCACAAAAGAGGAGATTGCTCATCTATCTCCTGCAGAGCATCTTGTGGATACCATTTGCTTGCTTTTGAGTTGGCAACATAACTCTTTATCAGAAAGTTTCCTGTATAAAAGAAGAGGTGGTTGTTACTACCGGGAATATACGCCAAAGAAACCATAACTAACATCCAAGCAGATATAGGCACACCCATGTTTATCACAGCTTTGTTCACAGTGGCAAGGAGTTGAAAACAACCTAAGTGCCCATCAACAAATGAATGGATAGAGAAGCTGTGGTATATTCACACAATGGAATACTATGCTGCATTGAAAAACAAGGAACTCATGCAATATTATTCAAAATGGGTGACCCTGGAGGACATTATGCTGAGTGAAATATCTCAGTCACAAAAGGACAAATGCCACTGTTGTAAAACAGGACTGACCTCGGGGATTGGGGGAGACTGAGAAATATGGGTTCAGTAATGTCTACTGCATTGAAACAGATGAGGGAGAAAACTGTCTAAAAGGGATATGCTATTGGGTATTTTTATCATGACAGGAGTCCAGAGTGAAGGCTGCATAGTGGAGTGGATCTGGGGGGAGGGATTGTAAAACAATGACAAAATTTTTCTTTTATTTTTCCAAGAGGGTAGTGTACTAGGGGGGAGGGTTGCAAGGTGGAAAAAGTGCAACAGTGAATAAATGGAAATCCAAAGTCTCTGTAAATTTTCATGGAAATGAATAATAAATGAAAACAACAACAACAAAAAACCCAACAGGTACTTGATGACATCAACTGAGGCACTTGATGACATCACTTGAGCCTATAGATGACACATTTCCTGAAACTATATTGAATTGTTTTCTTTTCAGTTAAAAACATTTTTTAAATTTTCTTTAAAAAAAAAGAACTCAAAACTACCTTCAAAAATAGCAGAGTTAATTGTTGTTGTTGTTGTTAAGTGCTGTTGAGTCATAGGCGACTCATAGTGACCCTATGAATGAAAGACCTGGGCACTTGTATAACTTTCGTCCTTTCTCCAGGTTCATAGGGTTTCCAGAGGCAAGCTATTTCAGAAGTGAATGCCACTCCTGCTTCCAAGCTTGTTTTAATCGGGGAGCTCCACCAAACACTGTCCACCATGGGTAACCATTATCACATTTGACACATCAGTGTCACAGTGTTTAGGTTTACAGCAACCACAAACTACCTATGTACAGCAAGTGGACATACAAGGGTTATACGACCTAGAAGAATGTTTCACCAAAAACAATTAAAGGCAGGCCTGAAGGCCAAGAAGTAGAGTCACCCACCATTGGCTTGGGGGTATGACTAAAAAAAAAGCAGAGTTATAGAATATTAAAAAATATAACACTAGTAGAAAAATTAGTCATTACATTATATTACATTACGGTGTAAAATAAACATTCATAAACTGAAACCCTACCATTGATGACATAAGGCACTTAAATATTACTTTCTCTTGACACCTCCAGAAAGTTGTGGACCAATGTGGACATGTGTTTTATTATTATTTTATTTCAATTAAGGACAAATCATTTGAGTGTTATACATGCCCTTAATTTGCTGGTGAGTAAATAAGATAGCAACCACAGTTGAGAACATGGGTTGGAGAAGACTATACTATACTGTTTTGCTCTAATTTGTTTCCTTTACTGTGTGCTGTGTGGTAATTGGGCTCTTCTGCAGCTAGTCAGAGTCTTCTGATTGCTTTAGGTAACACAGGCTAGACCCTGAAGTCGTATCTTCCTTGCATGAAGTTGAACTTATCGAAGTGTTGACTTGCACATCTTGTTCTGAATTTAAATCGGAAACAGAGGAGGAAGAGGGAGCATTTGACCCCATGTTTTCTGATTTTAAGTCCTCTGAATTTTGGCCTCTGGATTCCACGTACCCTGATTTGATGTCTTCTGTTTGCATACTGTCCCCTTGCGTATCCTCTTTCGGTGTAACTTCAGCTGGAAGGTCTTCTTGGGCCTGAACTTGATCCTGAATATCTTCAATTACGCCCTCTGGTAATTGGTGATCTAGGTTACGTTGGAAGTGCTGGGTTTGGGTGTCTTGGTATAAAGCTCTCTGCTTCAGGGCTTCTCTCTCCAAGAGATCTTGGGATTGCCAGTTTCGAGAGTTCTGCGTTTCAAATTGCCATTCTTGTGCTTTCCAATCTTTGTTTCTCCAGCCTTGAGTTACCCAGTCATAGCCTTGCTGGTAGGTAAAGCGCCAGCCTTGGGTTTCCTGTACTGCAAATTGCATTCTGGGGGGTTGCCAGAGTTGAGATTCCTGGGCTTGTTTGTACTGAGCCTTGGGAACACTCTTCTCTTGAGCTTTCCGTCCTTTGAGGGGCCGATCTTTGTATTTTCCCTTCGGAGATTTTTCCTCATCAGCTTGCTGACGTGTATCTTGTTCTGCTGGGAATTGATGACCGTCATCTTGTCTATTTGGGAATTTCCCATCTTGGACCTGTTGGTCTTCAGTTGTCCTTTCCTTCTCTGTGGTTTGCAAGGCTAAGCTTTTCTTCCTTGAAGATTTTGACAATTTTCTTTGCTGGTCTACCGATTTCCGCATTGGGGAAAACCAGCTTTTGATTCGCTCGTCTATGGACTTCCGCCTTGGAGCCTTCTGGCCCTGCAGGTCTAGGGATCTCCTCTTTGGGAATTGCAAACCTTTGCTTTGGCTTTGGAGATCTAGGGAATGACGTTTTGAAGATTTGTCATACGATTTCCCCTCAGTATTCCATTCCTGAGTCAGTAGGATGACTTCTGATCTAATGTCTTGGTATTTTACATCTTTAACTTGTTCATTTGAGGACTCTCCCTCAAGGGCTGTTAGAGCTCGCTCAGAACTTCCTTGGGTTGGCATGTCTTGGTATGCCAGGGTGCGGCCTTCATATTGTTGACTGGGGACTGGCATGATTTGGGGCAGTGGGTCTTGGAAGAACAAAGCGTGTGTTGTAGGAATAAGGGGCCCTTCGATTTTTGGCAGTTTAAATTGTGAGAATCTATAATGCAAGGCATAGGATTTCAAGAATTGGAAATACAAAACATGAGTTGTAGAAACACGGGAATCTTCTTGTACCACGACTTGTGATTTTTGAGGTTGATATTTCCTTGCTTGGGAAGGAAAGTTTTGAAAAAACACAGCTTGCATTGTGGGAACAAGGGGTGCTTCAGTTACCTGTGCTTGGGATACTTGGACTGGAGTTGGCAGAGAAGGTCTTGCTGTATCTTTGTAATACAAAATGTGTGATGTAGAGACAAGAGGCCCTTGACTACTCAGACTTTGAAATGGCAGGGCATAGCATGGTGAGTCTTGAGATGGTAAAGCTCGGACTGTTTGGAAATAAGACTGTAATGAGTAGGATGAAAAAACTTGGAATGGAAAAGTATGGGCGCTGTGCACTTGGATTTGCATTTGTGGGGGTTGAGACACAGTGGATTGTAGGTCTTCAGGATTACTATCTTCTGTATTTTCTTTGTGTTCCTCTAACATAAGTTCTAAAGGATGCCTTGCGACTTTTAACTTGAAGAAAGCGTAACCCTTAAAGAAATACGCATTTGCATTTGCTGTTTTATGGGCAGACTCTGTTGGAGGCTCATCTTGTAGGTGGGTTTTTCCTGCTGGAGAAGGCCTTTCACTTTTTTCAGTGATATCTGAAGGCAATAAAAACATAATCTAGAAAATCAAGGAGAAGAGAAAAACCACATTAATATGTATGACACAATCATGTTAGAATTATTCCCTTCTTGCTTTCCTAAATTCTCTTTCATCTTTGTCTCAGGATAGTAGACCAAAAATAACATATAACATCTGGATCAGGAAATAGAAAATAAAATATCACTTCTACCCTTAGCACAAACTATTAACATCAAGAATTTTATTTTAAACCACTTAACAACTTTCATTATCTAAAGCCTTCCATGGGGGAATTTCAATGATTATCTGAAAGGGTCCTTTCATACTTAATATTATACAACTTCTAATACACTTTAAGTCATACATTCAGTGTTCGTATTTACAGTCTTAACCTATAGATAGTTATTCCTCACCTACTAGGTAAATTAGATGCTGGAGATCAAAGATAATTAGATCTGTGTCATGGCTTTGTGGATCTGTTGCCTATAGGATGGCTCTGAGTCATAGTCAACTGAATGGCACCTAACAACAACAACATGACTTTGTAGTGTTCACGATGCGAGACAGACCGACATATAGAGTACAATAATAACAATTTAACAACTGCTATTATAGCTATAATAGTGTATTATATAATAATATATAATATATTATATTGTATTATAATATGTAATATAAATGTTGTTATTATATTGTATAATAATATAACAGTTGATATTCTATGTTGGTATGCTCACCTCCCTCCATTATGTCAAGTTGGTTCTGGTTCATAGTGGCCCCATAAGACAGAGTAGAACTCTCTTGTAGGGGGGCACAAGGCTGTGGGGTTTTTTTGGTTTTTTTTTAAATTTTTTTATGGTATTATTTTTTGTGCGTGTACCATCAAATTGGATCTGACTGGTACAGGAGGAGATTTTTCCTCCTTCTGCAGCAGAGCATCTGGTGGATTCGAATCGCACACCTCTGGGATTGTAGTACAGCTTCTTGCCACTAGGCCACCAGAGCTCCCAAGACTGTGGCTTTTATGAGGCTGGTTGCAACATCTCCCACAGAGATGTGAGTGAGTTAGAAACCCACGTGGTGAGTTAGAAACACTGCCTTTCTGCCGGCGGCATCGCATCTAGTCCTTGTACTGCCAGGATCGTCAAGATGGCACACCCTTACAGAAGCACACTGCCTGCCTCACCTTTTTTTCCACATAGCTGCCAATGGATGAAAAGTGCTGGCCTTTGGCTTAGCAATACAATGCTTACTCCACTGTTGTTGTTGCGTACTATAGAGTCGGAACTGACTCATAGCTGACCCTCTGGCGGGTTTTCATGATGGGAGATTTCCCTGTCCTTCTTCCGCGGGGCAGCTGGTGGCCTCGAAGTGCATGCATTCGGGATCACATCGCAGCTTCTTCCCACTAGGCCACCAGAGTTCCGCTGTACGACCATTCTTTTTTTGGATGGTACAGCGAGAGAACCATACTATCATAACATGGGTTCCCGTTAAGTATGGTTTGTTGCTATATTTAGGCCAGTAGAGAAGAAACAAGGTCTGAAGACACAGGACAGTGAATGGCATATGAGGCATACACTCAAGGAGAATAACAAAAAGGAAGTGGAGAGATCTTCAGTACCGTGGTAATCCTCCTTCATCTTCCTGAATTGAAAAGTTTCAGTTCTGTGTTGAAGTATGTCTCCCTACCTATTCGCAGGCCAAAGGTCATTTAGGGAGTACCTGTGGGAATTCATCTGCATATCTACATTGAACATACCTCATTTGCTCGTGTCCAAGACTGGTTTCTTAAGGTTACCACGGTTAAAGAGATGCTGAACTCTACTATACAGATAATCAGGATGACAGATAAAATTCCCTGTGAATAGTGAAGAGAAAGAAATTGCGTTAGGCATGAAAACCACATCATCTTAAAGATTTAGGCCACTCAGCCCTTATATACTCTATTATTAAGTATAGTGAGACTCATAGACTTGAAATGCTTGTGTAGTCATCGAAAGTCATATGCCGTTTATTTCCTGTCTTTATAATAAAGTAAGAACAACAAACTCTGATGCATATAAGGTCCGGGAAATAAACCTAAACGAGTGCAACAGACTGTGCACTCATTCACTGATAGGAATAGTGCTTCTCTCCAGACATATGAAAATCTTTTGCTTCCTACCATGAATGAATTTTATAAAACCAGTTACCTATATACAGAATCAGAGAACCTGTTTTAAATTTAGGAAGCTAAATTTGGAAGGAATTGCATCAAGAAAGTTGGCTATCAGGGACCTGTCCAGTACTAAAAAGCAACAACATCAGTCTGGAGACTAAGGTGCACCTGATCCAGGCCATAGCCTTTGCAATTGCTTGCTATGTTTCAGAGAGCTGGACAATGACCAGGGATAATAGAGTTGATGCCTTTGAGCATACCATGGACTGCCAGGAGAACAAACAGGTTCATCCTAGAGAGAGTGAAACAAGGCTATTCCTTAGAGGCAACGATTCTGAAGCTTTGTGTGAGATACTTTGCGAATGTTGCAAGGAGGGACCAGTTCTTAGAGAGGGTCATCATACTTGGAAGGATGGAGGAACAGAGAAAGGGAGAAAAACCATTGATGAGATGGATTGATTCAGTGACTAGGGTAATGAGGGTAGATGTGTCAGAAAAAGTAAAGTTGGCACAGGATAGAGCAAGTTTCAGGGCTATTGTACATAGGGTCACTATGAGTCACAAGTGACTCAATGGTACATAACAACAACAAATTTGGAAGTGAAAGTAGAGAATAAAGACATAAACAAGATAGATCCATTACTTTGTTCCAGCCAATTGCTGCTACATGGGGATATAGCTTAGAGAACTGAGTTTTCTTGTTTTTCCTAAGGAATCTGGAGGGGGAGCCGAAGAGAGAGAGAGAGAGAGAGAGAGAGAGGATATATAGATAGATGTTGTTGTTGTTGTTATGTGCCGTCGAGTGTCTTGTAACTCATAGCAACCCTATGTACAAGAGCCTTAAACCCTGCTCTATCCTGTGCTAACCTTACCATCTCAGACACACTCATTTCTACCACCCCAATCACAGAATCGATCCATCTCATCAAGGGTCTTTCCTCTCCTGGGCCGTCTCTCCACTCTCCCAAACATGACGTCCCTCTCCAAGGACCAACATGCCCAAAGTTCATGAGATGAAGCTTCAGAATGCTTGCCTCCAAGGAGCAGTCCAGCTTCACCCTCTCCAGGACAAACCTATTTGTTCCCCTAGCAGTCTGTGGTATATTCAACACTCTTCTCCAGCACCATAGCTCAAAGGCATCAATTCTCTTTCATCCTTAGTCACTGTCCAACTCTCCAATGCATAGCACATAACTGTGAAGACTATAGCCTGGATCAGGCACACCTTAGTCTCCAGCCTGATGCCATTGCTCTTCAGTACTCGAGAGGTCCCTCACAGCTGACTTTCTTTTTTAACTTTTTTATTATTAATTTTATTGAAAATTTACAGACTTAGGATTTCCTTCCATTCATTCATTGTTGCACTTTTCTCCCTGTCTGAAACCCCTCCCATTCGCTCTTCTTTTTGAAAAGTAAAAGAAAAATTCTTTCATTGTTATACCTCATTTATTATTCTTCCCTTCAAGTTCACTCCACTATGCAGCCTTCATTCTGGACTCCTGTCATGACAATAATACCTAATCACATGTCTCTTTTAAACAGTTCTCTCCCTCATCTGTTTCAATGAAGTATACATTATTTATCCCATCTTTCTCAGTCTTCCCCCAACCCTGATGTCAGTTCCATTTTACAACATTGGCACTATGCAGTATTTTTCCTTTTGTGACTGAGATATTTCCCTCAGCATAATGTCTTCCAGGACTACCCATTTTGAATAATAGTTCATGAGTTCCTTGTTTTTCAATGCAGCATAGTATTCCATTGTGTGAATAAACCACAGCTTCTCTATCCATTTGCTTGTTGATGGATAATGTAGAGATTTCCATATTAAGTGTGAAAATTATTCATTCACTTGTATGAGCCAAATAGACTTCATCAGCAGACAGGACGTAGCTATTTTAAATAGATTTTACATAGATTGCCATTTTACATGCTCTGCTTTGAGATAATTTTTAGATAGTAGATGTTCATAAAACTTGGCCTCCCTAGCAAAAGAACTGAGCTTAGCTTAGTGGTTAAGTAAGTGTGACTTACAGAGTGACTGATTCAGTTTTTGTAGTTGTGAAAAAAGAATTAATGATGCCTAGCATAGAAGCTTTGTTCTGTGAATTTTATATCTTTAAAAGCATAACGTCATGTCTGTCAGTGAAAGGAATTCAATACACGTTAATCTTCTCTCCCTCAAAGATATTAACAAGAGTTTAGCTATCTAGTAGATTTGCATCTGCAACACATCTCACAACCTGACTGGATATTTCCACCTTTAAAGGACTGTATCAATTTGTCTCATCCGAAGTCTTCCTCTCCTGTGCTGGTCCTCTACCTTTCTGAATATAATATCCTTCTCCAAGGACCGGCCCTTCCTGGTCACATGCTCAAAGTATGTGAAATGGAGCTTCAAAATCTTAGCCTCCTGGAGAAGATGCATAAACAGGCCCAAAGAAAAAAAGAAAGAAAGAAAGAAAAAAATCCTGGCTCCCAAGGAGAAACTTGGTTTCACTCTCTCCAGTACAGACATATTTGTTTTCTTGGCTCTCCATGTTCAAGAATCTTCTCCAGCACCACAACTTATTCTTCTATCCTCTTTAGTCATTGTCCGGTTATCTGATGCATAGCAAATAGTTGTGAAGACCGTGGCCTGGATGAGGTGCACCTTAGTCTCTAGACTGACATCTTTGCTTCTTAGTACTCTGGAGAGGTCCCTGACAGCAGATTTTCCCAGTGCAATTCGTCCTTTGCTTTCCTGACTGCTGGTGCCAAGAGTGTTGATTGTGGAGCTGAGCAAGCTGTTAATTATTGACAACCTCAATCTCTTCTCCATCTATCATGGTGCTGCCATTTGGCTCAATGGTGAGAATCTTTGTCTTCTTGATGTTGAGCTTCAATCTATAATGAAGACTTCAGTCTCTGACTTTCTATTTACATAATTAAATTGTGGTAAGTAAGTACATACGCATTGGGAGCTGTGCCATGCTAGATGGAGGTCTGACGAGGGGCATGTGGGGGAGGAGATGGACGTGGTCACCATTGTATCTTACAGGATATCCTTAAGGAAATGATGTTTTAGCTGAGATGGAATAATCAAGGAGATTTAATTAGGTAGAAAAGGATGGGCACTGGGCTTGGGGGTCCTCTACACAGGAAGAAGTTGGTCTCGGGATTCTGGGGTAAAGGGTTCTTGATACATTAGGGAATTCAGGAAGTGGAGAGAGTTGGAAGTCAGAAAGACAAGGTCCTGGCATAATGCTGAAATGACAGGTGTGATAGGGTCTTGGCCATTAAAACATCAATGGAAAATACAGTGTGAGAGGCTCAAACCACATTTTTTTATGTTGTTGAACAAACTTTTAAAGTAATTCTGTGCCTCATTAATGCGTGGAAAAGTAGCATTTATCAAAAAAATACCAATAAAATCAATAATAGTTAAAATTCATGACTGTTTACCCTGTGCCAAGTATTATTTAATAATTCCTATGAAAGGTAAGTATGTTATGTCTCCATTCTCCAGAACAGGAAGACAGAGCCTCCGGAGGCTCAAAAAGGATGAACTATTACTCAGAGTTACACACTTGTCACCTTTAGAAAGAAGATTCCGGTGAGACAATATGAATCTTGAACCATCTGAATTATCAACATGCTTCTCACAGGTCAATTCAAATGCTTCTGTGATGGTCAGTTCCACAGTTTGACACAAAATTCAGGAGTGATTGCAACAGGAAAACAGTTTGGATCAGATGATATAGGTTTATCAAACAAAGCAAGACCACTTACCGTCAAAAATACTCTCCCTAGAATGCATATTCCTTCAATGGAAGGCTTCTGGCAGAACAGGTGTTGGTCTCGAAAGCTCATAATTGTGAGGATAATGCCAATTAAGGCAATCAGAGAACAGAAGCCGTTTATCATCCTGGCATGTGTATACTGGAAAATAATTATAAACAAACAAGTATCAAACATCTGATAAGATATTTCTGGTGCCTTCATGGTATTTGGAAGATGTGCTAGGTAAAGTTAGTAATTTATTAAAATCAGTAGACAAACCAAGTGTTAGAATGGACCCGAGTGCTAAAAAAGAAAATGAGTGAAAACAACTATGAGCTATCATCTCACCCCAGTAAGAAGAGCAAAATTTAACAGAACAACAGCATCAAATGCTGGCGAGGTTGTGGAGGAACTGGAACCCTTATTCACTGTTGGTGGCATTGTGAAATGGTGCAACCACTATGGAAGGCGGTATGGCGCTTCCGCAAAAAGAAATACCGTTTGACCCAGCAATTCTACTACTGGGAATATACCTCAAAGAAACCATAACCACCACCCAAGCAGATATGTGCACACTAATGTTTATTGCGCCTTTGTTCATGATAGCAAAGAGTTGAACACAACCCAAGTGCCCATTAACAAATGAATGGATAGAGAAGTTCTGGTATACTCACACAACGGAATACCATGCTGCATTGAAAAACAAGGAACTCATGAAATATTATACAAAATGGGTGACCCTGGAGGACATTATGCTGAGTGAAATATCTCAGTCACAAAAGGACAAACATTGAATAGTGCCACTGTTGTAAAATGAGACTGACATTGGGGTTGAGGGAAGATGAGAAAGAGAGGATAAATAAATGATGTATACTGCATTAAAACAGATGAGGGAGAGGACTGTTTAAAAGGGGATATATGATTAGGTATTATTGACATGACAGGAGTCCAGAATGAAGGCTGCATAATGGAGTAGACTTGGGGGGAAGGGATTGTATACCAATGAAATAATTTTTCTTTTACTTTTCAAAGAGAAGAACAAGCTGGGGTTGGGGGGAGGGGTGGGCAGGGAGAAAAGTGCAACAATGAATGAATGGAAATCCTAAGTCTCTGTAAACTTACATTAAAATTAATTTTTTTAAAAAAACTATATAAAAATATATTTTTTTTCAATGGAATGAGTGGAGAAAGGGATTCCCTTCAGTAGTTAATGCTAAGGTAAATGATCATCCTATGCTGCGCAATGGTGCTCATAAACGCTAAGCAGAATAAGGTATTTGGCACAGTGGCTGTAACAGTAAATGCTGAAACGCAGCAACGGTTGTGCATATGGCATCTTCTCATTGCTACCGGGTCAGAACTGACTCACAGCGGCCTCTCCAGCTGGTTTTCAGAGGTGGTAAATCACATGAGAGGAGACGGTCCATCTTTTCCCGGCGGAACAGCTACTGAATCCAAACTGTTTAGGTTAGCTGGGCAGCTCTCAAAGGGAAGCTCCCTACAAACATCTAGTGCCCACTATGTGTTCCGGTGACCTGGTGGCTTAGTGGGCACGGAGTTGCTCTGCCAACCCAAAGGCACTTGATTTGATTTCACTCGCTTCTCTGCTCTTCGCATAATTTATAGTCTCTGAAAACCTGCCAGAGATCAGCTTAAAGTGGGTCCAATTTGAATTGTTTGTGCACTTATTTATTGTGTAATGCTTGTTATAGGGTAAACTAAATAAAGCAGTTACACAGCTTGTCCTGTTTTGAAGCAGCTGGGGCTTAGGATGGGAGATTTTGGAAATCCGTCTATGCTCCGATGTTTACCCCAAGGTTTTCAGGACAAACAGCATTTTGAAAGAAAATCCAAAAGGGTATACAGGTAAATAGTCTCTCTTGACGTGTGCTCCTTTGCTTTCTCAAGGTTCTGTTTGGTTCCACAGGATGGTTTTATTACCTACAGTTTCTAAGTGTAATGGATATTTTTATATGTCAGCTTGGCTAGGCTCTGACTCCCAGGGGTTTTGCCAAATCCTACTTGATGTTTTAGAATAAAGGAGTGGAATAACAGGGTGACGTGTACCTTCCAGAATGTACTTGAACATAATGCAATTTACGTGTCAGTTGAAAAGGGAGTTTCTTGCAGTCTACTTTCAGACTAGAAATAGTTATTTAGACAAAACTCATTCTTGAGCACTTTGCTTCTTTTGACACACAAAATATATGTCCCATTTCCTGACTGTGAATTTTGTGATACAACTTTGTGGGTTTTCTGCCTGACCCACAGATCTGGGGTTTTCCGACCTCTAATTGACACAGTGACTGCAGCAATGGGCCCAGAAATGTCAACCATGATGACCATGGTTCCAGATTGGGCAGGGTGTAGATCCGTTGTCCAAATAGGTAGCTGTGAATCGTACTTGACTTGAGGACACCCAACGACAGCAAGTCGATGAATCAATAGAGGTCTCCCCCTGAAGAGTGACCTAGGAATTTGGACTTCCCAGGCTGCAGAATCATGTGTGTGCACCAATCTCTTGAAGTAAATCTTTATCAATCTAACAAGATATCTTAGATATGGGGCTCAATTCCAGATACCAATAAAAAGTAAATATTGCGAGAAAAAAACCCAACATGTTTTATCTATATGCATGTGTGTGTATTTTATGTTCACTGTATGTTGTATTAAAATATTGCAATTTAAAAACCCAACATATTTTTTGTACACACACACACACACA
>NW_006400018.1:2917365-2919201 GCF_000299155.1 Elephantulus edwardii
AAATGTAGCACAGAGACATGAAGGGAGCACATTTTGTTGGGAAAATGGAGCCAATAGGCTTGTGTGCTTGATGCAAGTTTGCCCCAAAGCTTTAATTTGTGAAAAATGCAGAACCTGTGAAATGCAATTGAATGAAGTGAACTTAAATGGGTCTCTTTCCTGCCTGTCTATTTATTATACGTCTTAGGGGTTCTTTTTCTCTAGAGAGGTGAGCAATCTCTCACGGGCTTAAAGGGGCTCTGCTGGCTTAGTGGTGAGGGTGCACTGCCAACACGAGGACGTGTGATTTGAACCCTCTGGCTGCTCCAAGGTTAGAAAGATGGGCAACCTCCTCCAGTGTGATTTACTGCTTGTGAAAACCCATCGGAGAGTCAGCTATGAGTCAATTCAGACTCGATGGTACACAACAACAACAACATGGGTGTTACGCTTTTGAGTTTACAAAAAAACATGCCCAGGCTAACTCAGTCGATGCTCACTGGTTTTGTGAGGTTGACAGGATGCCTTTTATCCCGACTTTACAGATGAAGGAGATTCTGGGATTCAGTGTCTACGTGTGGTCCTGTAGCTGGTGAAGGACTGTGGCTGAACCCCAGCGTTTCTGCTGCTGTGCGCTCTGGCTGCCTCCATCCACCCAGCGTTCTTGGAGTTAGTGAAGATTTAACCTTAGCTACATCCTCCACCTTACCCTTATAGATGTTATGCATGTTTGAAAGGAATTCAACACAGAGAAAACACATTTTGGAGCTTTGTCTGCACTCCGCATTTAGTGAGGGGATGGAGGCACTTCTGAAAGCTTTCCTGTGACTTCTCTCTGTCCCTTGAGGACGTCCATTCACTGACCGAGGGTTAGGAGGACGGAGTTGAGATGACTTTGAGAGAAGGCACACATCTTCAAGGCCTTGAAAAACTCAGTTTGGTAGGAAGGGATTGCTCACAATTCAGTATCGTTATGCTTTGTACATGTGTTCTCATGATATCCTCAAAATACCCTTTGGAAGGAGATATTTTCCCTCTCATTTCAACAGAAAGAGGGACTAAGACCATTCAGGTTCACTTTGTTGGCTTTGCTATTCTGATTTTGTCAAACTCATACTTGTTATTTAAGAAGAGAGGAAGAAGTCTAGAAGTATTTAAAGTTGTTAGCACGACTGTGTCAAGCTGGGAATACGTGGGCACCAATACTGACTCAATTAGGCTTTAAATACCTCACTTAAACCTCTGAGAGGCCTTAGTTTTCTTATCCATAAAAAGAAGTTGGACTAGATCTCTTTTATTTATAAAATGTACAGCTCAAACCAAGACAGAGCCTGTAGTTAAGACTGAAGCATATCACACTTTGTAGCAAAAAGGACATTTGTTGTTGATTTCTGTCGAGTCAAGTACAACTCATAGCGACCCTATGAACAAAAGACATGAAGCCTATTGCCGTTTCTCAAAGTTCATAGAGTTTCTAGAGGCATGTTGTTTAGGAAGTGGATGCCACTCCTGCTTCCAAATCTGTCTTAAACTGCGAACTCAACCAAACACTGTCAAGCCTTGATCCCGTTCTAGCCAACTTTCCTTTAGGTCTTGGGAAGACCCCCAAAGGAAAGCCTCCACTGGTGAGGGCAGGAAGTCAACCAGGATCAATTTTCCTTAGAGAAGGGTTTCTCTGCTTTAGAACTACAGACATTTTAGATCAGATAATTTGACTGTGTAGATCATAACAAACTATGGCTGACTCTGAGAAGAATGGGAGTCCCAGAACACTTGATCATTCTAATGCGAAACTTATACTTAAACCAGGAGGCAGTCATCAGAACAGAGCAAGGGAACACTGCATGGTTCAAAATT
>NW_006400018.1:2920081-2931781 GCF_000299155.1 Elephantulus edwardii
AACAACAACAACAACAACAACAACAACAATTGTTTGTTCTGAAGGCGTGCCATGTGCATTGTGGAATCTGATTATGATGGTGAAAAAGGTCTACTTTGCCAGTGAAATGGGATCTAGTGAAATGCAGGGGCCTAAGGAGATGGTGGCCTTGAAATGTAAATTTGAGGAGTTATGATTTTCCCTGGAGATCTTTTGTAGTGCAAGTCTTTGTAGACAGCAAAGTAGCAAGTAGAAGATTCTAAAGTATAGAGATGTCACATGTGTGGCTTACCTGATAGTTTTGTGACTTCTTTGTACTTGTGAAGTATCCTGTCACCACAAACTGCCCAGAAGACAAAAGATGCAAGTTAATGGATGTCATATTCGATTATTTTCAACACGAGCATAAAGTGACTAGTGCCACTCAGGCTAAGTGAGATTTCTGTCACCCAAAGCAAAGTTACTTAATTTCCTTAAGGTTATGATAATAGGAAGCCCTTTTGTGGAAATAGGGGTTGGATCTTGGGCACCTGAACCTCAAACAGCTGATACATAGAGTAATTACTAATCCCTCGGATTAGTATAGCCTCTTTCAAATTGATGCTTTCAGCTCTGCTGTTACCATCAATGAATTTATCTCCTACTCAAAAAAGATAATAGTTTAGACTATAGCCAACCTTTAAATGTCTCAGACACTTGAGAACTTGGCAATGAACTTTCCTTGCACGTGTATTAAAGTTTTATGTTGTCAATATGAGCACAAGGGCTGACATGATCTGGTTCTGGTAACATTTTCTTTTTAAAGTTCATTGTATGCCTCTACCAAATCTGCTGCAAAAGGCTGCTTTTATAATGTTAAAAATCAAGTGTCTCATTTTGATAACTAATGTGAGCCTGGCAAAAGCTGTGGCATAATCAAACACCTGCTAGACATCAAAGTGGAGTTCGGTGACTTTAGTGGTACAGAGTGACGGCGTCAACCCAGAGGCCCATGATTTGAACCTGCCGGTTGCTGTGTGGGAGGAAGGTGGGCAATCTCTTCCCGTGCAACTTACAGGCTCTGAAAAATTACTGAACGGTCAGTTATGAGTTCTATCTCACTCAATGACCATGACCACAACAGATATATCTAAAGCAGGATAAGGTAGAATTCATCATCTTGAATATTGTACTGGTGAATAATACTGAATATACCATAGTTTGCTGGAAGAATGAAAAAAAAAATTCTGGAAAGAAGTAAAACCAATGTGCTCCTTAGAGGTGAGGACAGAGAGAATTTTTTTTCTCATATGGTTCAGGTATATTGTGAAGAGAGACCAGTCCCTTGAGAAATACATCATGATTGATAAAGTAGAGGGTCAAAGGGAAACAGGAAAATCCTCGACAAGGTAAATTGATGCAGTGGGGGCAACAATCAGCTCACACACAATATTGATGGCAGGAGGGAGCAGACTGGACCATGTTTTGTTCTATTGTATGGATGAGTCACTGTGAGTTGGAATCGATTCAAAGGCCCCAAACAGAAACTGTGGACTCATTGGTCTTAGTTCCATTACTTTCTCTCATATCAAGTTCTCCCTGCTCTCATTCCCTGCCCTTGGCTGGGATGCTTCCATCTCACCCAGGGAAGGTGTATGCACGATTCCCCAACCTTCCTGTCTGCCAGTCCTCCTTGTACCCAAGACATAAAACAGACTCAGGAAGTATCATTTTAAAAAGGGTGAGAGTAAAATGTGCAATAATGAATGAATAGGGAAAAAATGAAATGGAAAAACTATGCTGTACAAATATGTATGTTGCACTAAAAATCATTAATAAAAAATAACTATATATAAAATAAATAAAAAGGTGGGAGCGTGCAAAAGCACATACTGGATCCTCGTTTTCATATGTGTATGCAGATCACACTGAATCAAATGGGAAAACTCCCTTGTGAAATGTGGGAAGTGATGAGTTGGTATATTTGAATTTCTATGATTGATTTTCGTTGTTTTTGTTCAAACATTCTCCTAGGTCATATAGCACTTGTCTGTCCATTTGCTGTACAGAGGTAACTTGTGTTTGCTGTGAAGCTGAACATTGTGATACTGATATGTCAAATGCTATAATGGTTACCCATGGTGGACAGTGTTTGGTGGAGCTCCCCGGTTAAAACAAGCTTGGAAACAGGAGTGGCATCCACTTCCAAAATAGCTTGCCTCCAGAAACCCTATGAACCTGGAGAAAGATGAATGTCATGCAAGTGTCGAGGACTTTCGTTCATAGGGTCGCTATGAGTTGCCTACAACTTGACGGCACTTAACAACAACAACAACAACAATGACTGGACATGGGCGGTTTGAAAGTTGTATTCAATAGTACGTTATTTATATTTGGAAAGTCAAAACCATACTATTTGTTTTTTTAATTGATGTTGTTGTTATGTGCTTTTGAGTTGCCTAGGACTCATACGCACAATAGTTCTGAACTCTGTCCTCTCCTGGGCCAATCTCACCGACTCTGACATGCTTACTCCATTACCTCCGTTACTATGCCAATCTGTCTCCTCTGGAGTCTTCCTCTCCTGTACTTTCCCTTCACCTTTTCAAGCATGGGGTTTTTCTCCAAGGACTGGTGCCTCCTGGCCACCTGGCCACATGCTTAAAGTATGTGAGATGGAGTTTCTAAATCTTTGCCTCCAAGGAGCAGCTTGGTTTCACCTTCTCCAAGGACAGACCTATTTGTTCTAAGTAATAGACTCTTGATAGTCAACGAGAAAATGGTCTCCTTTATTCATGAGCTCATGGGGTTCTGAAAAGACAAGAATCACTAAAATAGAAATATCCTTACCCTCTTGGAAAGGTCCATTTATACTGAGAAAGCCCAAATGAATCTATCATTAAAATATTGTGGCACACCGTCAGGAGTCAAAGTTCTAAGGGTTGTATATTAATAGTATTCTAAGAATTATATTTAAAGCTATATTTTTAGGAAAACATGTAATGAATTTATCTTGGGATAGGAAAAGGGTTGAGGTCTAATAAATTTAAAATTTAACTTAAAAAATTTAAAAATAAAATTTATCTTGAGCTAAAAGAATCTGTGATATTATGAATGTTAGCTAGATATGTTTAAGCTATTCAGCATTTCTCAAGCTCAGTTTTCATGTCTTTTTTCTTATTTCAATTGTTATGTACCATCAAGTTGGAACTGACTCATAGCTGACCTCCAGTGGGTTTTCAAAGGCAGTAAATCACATGGGAGGAGATTACCTATCTTTGTCCCACAGAGTAGTAGTGGGCTTGAACCAAGTGCCTTTGGGTTGATAGTGAAAGTCCTCACTGTTGTCAGAGGAGTAAACGGCTTATTATATACATCAGGGCTTTTGAAACTTTAAAACACTGTCCATTTAAGAAGAGTTATTATGACAATGATGAAAGTATGATGACCAAATTGTATAGTTGCTTCTTTTGCTAAAAAAAAAAAAATTTAAAAAATGTATTGGCTTTTAGTCTATTTGGTGTAACCACAGAATTTATGATCCCAGAATTTGAAGCATTTCAAACCAGTTTTAACAGCAAATTAACCAAAGCTCCTATTGGACAATACTCACAATGAGCGCTCCCCAGAATGGAAATCCTGTGGTGAACACGAAAGGAGAGCTTTGGAGGAATGTGAGTAGGTTAAAAGCAAATATAATTCCGAGGCTTGCCATGATCAGACCGAGCAGGATCTGGGTGGTCTGTGAGGAAAGGATGAAGCACACGAGCTTAGGAGCCTCACAGGTCACCTGGAAGCCCCAAGTCCACCCTCAGACACGCACTCTCCTACCTTGGTGAGCTTTCCCCACACATTCTGTGCCACTGAGATGTCCTCCTCTTCCATTTACCAACCTCTTAGTCAGGAAAGAGCTCTGGTAGGGAAGTGATCAAAAGCAAATTGACAGGTCCAAATCTAACCCACATCTTGGTGGGAAGAAAGACCCAAGCGAGGATCTGCTCTTGTAAACATCACTGCCTAGGAAAACCCTACAGAATGGTTCTTCTCTGTCTTAGGGTCTCTATGAGTGAGAATCAACTCAATGGCACAACAACAGGATGGTCAGAACTCATTGTTGTTTTTGTTTGTTTGTTTGCTTGTTTGTTTCAAATATCTCTTTCCAATTAAGCTTGTCTGTCATTGAGGTTCAAAATCCTTCACTCTTGTTCCTCACTACTTCGTATTAGCCGTTCATCTTGCATCAGGCTGATGTGAAGGGTTGCCTGGCTGCTTCTAGACTGTAAGCTTCTTGAGAACAGGATTTACACACCATTCACTTCTGTACTTTCCCCATTCACCGGGACTCTCTTAATGGCTCCTCTACATCACAGTGGACCTTCAATAGATACTTCTTGAGTTGAAGCTCAGTTTATGAAGTTTACGGACACAGAGGTAGAATGAGGATCTGTCCTCTCTCTCCTTTATCCATGCGCCTGACTAGAAAGAAGAGTTAACTCAGCAGGTCTATCAGATTGCCAAGGGATAAACATCATGGTGGTCTTGCAAAGTTGGTGGCTCTTCTCCTCAAGGCTTCTGGGTTTTGTCACCAGGCCTTACCTAGGTGGTATCACACCACAAAGAGTGGTTTTACTATCATGCTAAGGATAAATGCTATGTACACAATTTCCCCCTCCTCTGTCCAGGTATGTTTAGGACATAAGGAATTTTGTGTGTGTCTAGATTGTGCCTCACTACGGAGTATTGAAAATAATTTTCAATGAATTCTTAGTGCTTAAAATAGCATTACAGGGGAGCTTAACTTTTTCTCTAATGACTTCAAAGTTCCCAGGGAGGTGCTAAAACATCCTGAAGTCACTTTCACAACAAAATACTTTGAAAGATCACCCCAAACCCTTTGCCTTTAACTAGATTCTGACTCATGACTGACCCTTGGGTTTCTGAGTCTGTAAAACTGTATAGGAGTAGATTTTCCATTCTCCTGTGGAGTGGAAGGTGGAATCGAACTGCCAGCATTTTGCTTAGCAGTCTGATGCATGATGCACTACACTACCAGGGCTGCTTAAAGGATTATTAACCAGAGCTAAATAGACCCTAGCCATTGACTTTGACTTTACTTCATGGACCGGTAGGTCATACAAATGGGATGTTTAGTCTATCCATTAACTATCTACTAGAGTGTTTTAGGGACCTCTGGTGGCTTAGTGGCAAGGAATTGCATTGTCAGTGCAAAGGTATGAAGTTTGAAACCACTAGCAGCTCCATGGGAGAAAGGCAGGTAATTTCCTCCCACGTGATTTATTGTCTCTGAAAACCCACAGGAGGGTCAGCCATGAATTGTTTCCAACTCAAAAGTCTATAACAACAACAAGAAAAAAATATATCCATATGCACACCTAAGTTTATTGCTGAGTTGTTCACAGTAGAAAAGAGATGGAAGTAAAGCAAGTGTTCATCAACAAATGACTGGATAGAGAAGCTGTGGTATAGTTACACAATGGAATACTATACAGCACTGAGAAACAAGGAACTTGTACAATATTATATAAAATGGGTGACCCTGGAAGACATTGTGCTGAGTGCGATATCTCGGTTACAAATGACAAAGACTGCATAATTCCACTGTTATAAAACAGGACTGACATGAGGTTTTGGAGAAACTAAGAAAAGAGGGGGTGCATGATGAACACCGCATTGAAACAGATGAGGGAAAGAACTCTTTAAAAGGAATATATGATTAGGTATTATTTCATGACAACAGTCCAGAGTAAGAGTGGCATAGCAAAGTGGACTTGGGGACAATGGGGGAGGGAGGAAATTGAGTAACAATGAAAGAATTTTTTTTTTTAAAGAGAAAAGCAAACTGGCAGAGGGGGGAGGAATAGGGAGGAAAATGTTCAGAAGTGAATGGATGGAAATCCAAATTTTCTGTAAACTTTCATTAAAATAGCAATAAAAAAGAAAAATTTTGTTAAAAGAAAGAAATTTGACCACAAGGTGATTGGCTAGTCTCATAATTAAATTGAATGGATTCAGCATCATAAATTGGGAATACCAATACCAGTGAGGAAGAGGAAGCAGTGTGCATCCTACAGTGTCCGAGCTTCTTATGCCAGACAGATTGGGATCTATACGACAGCAGCTACAGACTCAGCAGAGAACCAAAGCCTGACAAAAGACAAAGCTGATTTGAGACGCTGCCTTACAGAGTCAGAGTGAGCTCCAGGTCTCTAGGCCTTTACTCAAGCTTGCCAGAGGATGAGGAAGACACTATTACTGGCAGGACCTCATAACACTGACCTAAGTGGTGAGACTGAAGGTCAATGGTTCTTCAACTTTGCATGTAAGAAGCTGTCTGGTCTGAGGAATTGTATCTTGCTGCTAATTTGTATTATAGCTTATTAACTTCTCTAATAAGCCCCGTAACTGGAAGTATGATTCTGAGACATTTGAGTAGTCATTGCAATGGATTTTGGACCCAGTAGAGCAGTAATATAGGTGGTGGGATTAGTAGAAATATAGGAGCATGGGAGACCACATCTGACCTTGTTGTTGTTGTTGTTGTTGTTGTTATGTGCCATTGAGTTGCCTGTGACTCATAACGACCCTATGTACAACGGCCCTAACCTCTGCTCTATCCTATGCCAATCTTATTGCCTATGACACACCTGCCTCTTTTACCCTAGTCACGGAATCAATCCATTTCATTGAGGGTCTTCCTCTCTTGTCCCCCTTCAAGGACTTGTCCCACCTTGCAAGATATCCAAAGTATGTCAGACAGAACTTCAGAATCCTTGCCTCCAAGAAGCAACCTGGTCTCACTCGCTCTCAGACAAACATATATGTTGTTCTAGCATCAATTCTCCTTCTATCATACCTAATCATTGTCCAGCTTTCTGATGCATAGCAAGATTATAGCCTGTATCAGGCACACCATAGTCTCCAGACTGACATCATTGCTCTACAGTACTTTGCAGAGGTCTCTGACAACAGACTTCCCCAATACAATACGTCTTTTAATTTCCTGGCTGCTGGTACCAAGAGTGTTGGGTATTAATAATCTCAATGTCTTCACAGGAATTAATTTTGTACTGTAGATGTTATTGACAGGGACAGTTCCACTTTGTGGATTTATAGAGGTCTGACCCAGCTGTCCCCATTTTACCTACACTCTTTCTACAGCCCTCAGAAGCATTTGTAAAATAAGAGACAAACTATGTGTCTTTCTAATGGAATTTTTCTTTCTCTTGTTCATTGAAATCTAGAGAAGCATATCAATGGCTTTATGTTACTGAGATCTAAATTCTTCAAACAAGCATATTATTTAGAAGCACTCAGGGTCCTTGGGTGATGCAAATGGTTTCTACTTGAGCTCTGGTGGCCTAGTGGCAAGAAGCTGCACTGCAATCCTGAAAGCATCTGGTTCAAGGCCCCCAGCTGCTCCATGGAAGAGGGATGGGCAGTCTCCTCCTGTGCAATTAACTCCCTCTGAAAACCCACCACAGGGTCAGCTATGGGTCGGTTCCAACAACAACAACAACAACAACAACAACAACAACAACACCTAAGGGAGCTCTGGTGACCTAGTAGTCAGAAGCTGTGCTGCATCACAAAGGCACACAGTTTGAATCCACCAGTTGTTTCATGGAAGAATTAGGGACAGTGTCCTCCCATGCAGTTAATTGCCTCTGAAGATCCACTAGAGGGTCGGCTATAGGTTAGTCTGACTCGATGGTACACAATCACAACAACTAACCTAAAGGTTGCTGGTGTCAAATCATCTAGTGGAACAAAAGATGTAGTTGTCGTTGTTGTTGTTGTTATGTGCTGTTGTGTCGCTTGTGACTCACAGCGACCCTATGTACAACAGCCCTAAACTCTGCTCTGTTCTGTGCCAGTCACACTGTCTCTGACACTCCCATCCCAATCACCCCAGTCACTGAATCAATCCACCTCATAGAGGGTCTTCTCCTCTTGCGCCATCCCTTCACCCTCCCAAGCATGATGTCCGTCTCCAAGGACCGGACCCTCCTTACAACATGTCCAAAGTATGTTAGACGAAGCCTCAGGATCCTTGCCTCCAAGGAGCCGCCCAGTTTAACCGTCTCCAGGATGACTATGTTTGTTTTCCTAGCAGTCCATGGTACCCTCAATACTCTTCCAGCTCCACAGCTCAAAGGTGTCAATTCTCCTTCTATCCTCCTTAGTCATTGTCCAACTCTCTGATGCATAACAAGTGGTTGCAAAGATCATGGCCTGTATCAGACACACCTTAGTCTCCAGAGCGACACTATTGCTCTTCAGTACTTTGGAGAGGTCCCTAACAGCAGACTTTCCCATCGCGATACATCTTAATTTCCTGGCTACTAGTGCCAAGAGTGTTGACTGTGGAGCCAAGCAAACTAAAGATGTGAACAACCTCAATCTCTTCACCATCCATCCTGATGCTGCCAATTGGTCCAGTGGTGAGAATCTTTGTCTTCTTGACATTGAGCCTCAATCCATATTGAAGGCTGCAGTCCTTGACCCCCTGCAGCAAGAGCTTCAGGTCCTCCTCAGTTTCAGCAAGCAGGGTTGTGTCATCTACATAAAGCAGATTGTTGATAGATCTTCCACCAATCCTGAGCCCACATTTCTCCTCATAGAGCACAGCCTCCCGGATAATCTGTTCTGCATACAGGTTGAAAAGGTATGGAGACAGGACACATCCCTGGTGTACACCCTTCCCAATTTTGAACCACCCAGTGTTTCCTTGCTCTGTTCTGATGGCTGCCTCTTGTCCAAGTGTAGGTTTCTCATTAGCACCATCAGGTGTTCTGGGATTCCCATTCTTCTCAGAGTCAGCCACAGTTTGTTATGGTCCACACAGTCAAACGCCTTTGCATAGTCACTGAAACACAGATAGACATTCCTCTGGTATTCCCTGCTTTCAGCTAAGATCCATCTAACATTAGCTACGATATCCCTAGTACCACAGCCCCTTCTAAACCCAGCTTGGACTTCTGGCAGTTCTCGGCTGGTGTACTGTTCCAGTCCTCTTTCAAGACTGCAGCCAAGAACAACCTATGGAAAAGCTCTATTCTGTAACGCATGGGGTTGCCATGAATCATAACCAATGTTAACTAACAACATAACTCACAACAACATAATTAGTCTATAAAGACATATTACAGGTCAAACAAAGTGGTGGGAAAGAAAAAGCAACAGCATTGGTAGTGAAATCAACATCCTTTTTGAAGAGCATTATGTAATATTAGCTCTAGACACATATAGAGAAGTGACTTCTCTGCAGGGCCTCAATTTCCATCCTCAAAACCCCAGTGATGCTAGGGATTGAGGAAGACTTACCCCCAAGACTTGTGGCTCTCCATTCAGGTAATCCAGCAGAGAGCTTTGAGCTTGTAAAGGAAATCCTGTCATTACACTTTCCCCTGGATGGATAGTGATGGCATGGGCATCTTTGTGAAACCTAGTTGATGACGCCATGATTCATTGGTAAAAGTCTGCTAAGAGTGGGTGCATGTTATAACCAAAATCTTGGTCTTCCCCCCATCAGTATGACATGGAGTTCTTGGCAGTGCAACCTTAACAATGACTCTTCATTTCTAGGGGCACAGAATTGTAGCCATTGAGTCATAAAGTGTTAGAATTCTTGGGCATACTCAGTGCCCTAAATTCCTCATGAAAGATCCAATTGTTCTTAGGAGTGACTTTTTAAAATCAACTTCTTTATAGATGACACACAAAATAAATCTCAATACTTAATGTTCGTAGATAAAAAGGAATGAAAATGACCTGAATGTCTACCACTATGTTATTGTCAGGCATTGTCAAGTTGACTATAACCCATAGTGACCCTTTGAACAATGACCTTACCCTCTGCCATGCCATTTTTATCATCTTCCACATAGTTGAACCTGTTGTTATTGTCACTGTGCCAATCTATCTTTTTGAGTGTCTTTCTCTGATCTTTCACCTTTCCAAGTTTTATGTTGGTCCCTCCTAGCAACATGCCCAAAATATGTGATACAGTGTATAACCATTTTTACCTCTTAGACCCTGGCTGCACTTCTCCAAGACACTTTTTTTTAAATGAATTTTTTATTTGATATTTATTTACAAAGTTCATATACATTGTTTTTTCCCACCAGATCTTTCCCATTTCCTTTACCCACCCTCCCTCTACCCATCAGATTGTGTGACGCTACAGTTACCCCCTGCCCATCCTCATCCTTCTGTTCCTCCCCTCCCCTCCTTGGATCCTCATACATGTTTTACTAGTTGTCTGTTTATTTCTACAATGATGGTCTTATACAGCATTGTCCCTGTAGGACTGAGTTAGTTCTCTTAGTGCTCTCCAGGTGCTCCCAAGTTAGCTAGTAATTTTAAAAATCATTGTTCCTACGTACTGCATAGTATTCTATTGTGTGAATGTACCATAATTTCTCAATTCATTCAATTGTAGTTGGAGATTTGGGCTGTTTCCATGTTCTTGAGATGGTGAATAATGCTGTTATGAACATTGGTCTCTATTTGTGCCTCAGTTCTCATTTTTCTCAGGGTATATTCCAAGCAGTGAAATAACTGCTTCATGTGACATTTCTATGTTTAGCTCTTTGAGGAAATGGCAAACTGCCTTCCAGAGAAGTTGTATCATTTTACAATCCCTTCAACAGTGTATAAGAGTTCCTATCTCTCCACAACCACTCTAACATTTATTTCTTGCTCTCTTGTTAAACTTTGCCACTGCTACTGGGGTGAGATAATATCTCATTATAGTTTTGATTTTAATCTCTCTCCCAGACATTGTTATTATTTTTTCCTTTTCATTGTTACTATTTTTGCAGTCCGTGTTCATGTTCAGTTCAGTAATTTTTATTTAACTTTCAAATGCATCGCAAGTAATGGAGAAGACCATGGCTTGGAAGAGGTGCACATTAGTCTTTAAAGTGCTCCTACAGAAGGTATTTTTGTTTGTTTGACAAGCGTTACATTGAATCCTTTATAAATTCTATGTTGCTGTAACTGAGGCATAGAAAGGTTAAGTTAATCAAGGTCACACACTAAGGGACAGGGGAAAGAGTTAAGGTCTAATTTTCCATTTCCAAAATCTATATTATTTCTATCAATCCTGGTTCAAATTGTCTTCAAAAAGGTTTTCTCAGGGAGCTATGGCGGCCTAGTGCTATTGTGCTGCAATCTTGAAAATGTGCAGTTTGAACCCACCAGATGCTCTGCTGGAGAAGGAGGGGCAATCTCCTCCTGTACCAGTCAGATCTGATTTGATGGTACACTACTAGAAAAACAAAAACAAAAAACCATCAAAAACAAAACACCCAAAAGGATTCCCCACTTATAAGTGATAGATTTTTTTATTATTGCTCAACAGTAATCCTTGATAGTATAATAATTGTTGAGAAGGCATGAATAAACTGGTTAATAACTTTAATAGAAGACATTTTAGCATGCAGAAAGGCAAATAAAATATATTTAATTAAAGGCCTTTATGGCTTATACTAGACAAATATAAGTTTAAATAACTTGATAGAATCAACATTGGGGTTCACTTGATGGCACCTAATAACAAAACCAAGTAGTATAAAGACGGCCTCTTTGACCTACAACCAGGAGAAGATAACGTAGATGAACGGGATCTTCTAAGACTCAAATCCCTATGCACATCCAAAAACTTCTCCAATAGGATAAAAAGGGAAGCCACTGACTGGGAAAAAGTATTCGGTAATA